>NC_033800.1:119984631-120018843 GCF_001876935.1 Asparagus officinalis
ATACTAGTTCAGTTATTTTTCATCCCTAATCTCCTGTATCATTGTCGGAGATCTTCAACAACAAATTTTCTAATTGGTCAAGCTCTATGACTGTAGTGAAGACCTGCCACGTGTCCAAGAAGCATGGGACCTTCAAAGCATTACAATAGCCGTGGAACGAGGATACGTTAAAGACCTCCTAGGGATTAGCTTACAAAGGATATCCTCTTATATAAGGCACCCTTCACTTCCCTCCTCATCTCATCTTTATAAGCTACCATCCCCTCTCTCTGCTCGCTCTTTTCCTTCTTCTCTGTCCGCTTAAACTCTTCAATCCTCAACTTATATTCACATATTTTACATGAGCAGCAAAGGCATTTTCTATCCTCCGGCGGGCGTCGAATGCGCTCACCGGGTTCCAGTCCCTCCGGCTCGTCCGTTTCTCGAGACGTTCCGAGCAAACTTGAAGGAGACTTTCTTTCCCGACGACCCATTGAAACAGTTTAAGGGAGAGAGTGGATCTAGGAGGTTTGTACTGTTCCTGCAGTACGTCTTTCCCATCCTCAACTGGGCTCCATCATATACTTTCAACCTGTTCAAGGCAGATCTTATTGCCGGGATCACGATAGCGAGTTTGGCTATCCCGCAGGGCATCAGCTATGCCAAGCTTGCTAACCTCCCTCCTATTCTCGGTCTTTGTGAGTTTTATTTGTTGTCCCGCTTGAGCTCTGATTTTTATAAATGAAAAAATTTCTTAGGAAAATTGGAAAGCACTAGGATAAAAATGGACACTCATAACTGTCATTTATTTAATAGAAAAAAAAATTGATAGAAGCTACACATCATTTCGTTAAATAAGCTATAAAAATTTTGGAACTATTAATCATATCCGAGCGGATGTATCTCATCAACTCTCTAGATAATTATTCATTTTACTAAACAAAATTAATAGTATATATCCGTTATCCCTATTATTAATTATTTAATAATATCAAGTATGTTTTTCTTTAATAATTTCGTACCCTAAAACTTTTAGCAATGATGCAAAGATAACGTTTTAAGTTGTTACCGCTACTCCACTGGCTTTTTATTAAAAAAATTTCTGTGGTTAAGTCCTGGAATTCACATACAAGATCATACAGGTAAATTTTACACAAAATTTTCATAAACATTTTTCTTGGAGAATACAATGCGAATTACTTCTTGACAAAACTTGCATGTATATATGACGGGATTAGGTTGTTTTTCACGTGCTTTGGACATGGAATGTTTTGGTCAATTTTAGCCTTATATATTTACTATATCTTCTATATCACATTCTCTTCTTCCTATGTTTAATTTCGATGATAGTTAATTAAGATTTTTTTTTCCAAGTAGTTAACGTGGTTAGCAGCAGTTAACGTGTCTTTAAACAAATTTGAAAGTCCATGATAATTTTCTCTAGTTAGACATTTTATTCTTGTTTCGTGCGGAAACCCTTAAAAATTCATGGTGATTCTAAGAAATTTACATCAGGAGATGGAAGGTACATATAATGATCATATATATGCAATTAGAAGTTCCTTTGATAAGTTGTACTGCCAGTATAACATAACTATAATCTGTTCTCTGACATGGACGGTGCAGATTCAAGCTTCGTGCCCCCGCTGGTGTACGCTATCATGGGGAGTTCAAAGGATCTGGCTGTGGGCACGGTGGCTGTGCCGTCCCTCTTGCTGGCGTCAATGCTGGGAAAGGAGATTTCAGTTTTGGAGGAGCCACTACTTTACTTACACGTGGCATTTACCGCCACCTTCTTTTCTGGAGTTTTTCACTTTGCTCTGGGTATTCTGAGGTAGTAATTAACTTATGCATTCATATTTACGTGCTTCAGCAAAGTCCTAGCTAGATATAAGACTGGGCTATTATGCATTAATTATTTCAAAAGAAAATATGAGGGGCAATCAAAGTTTCTTAGAATTTGTTTATAAGTACTAATTAGATTCTGTTTTGACAAAGATTTATTAAGGATGGGATATTAAGAAAAGGGTTGATTTCACATAGACCCAGTGTTGTATCACGTTTTATAACTTATTATTCATGTAGTTTGACTTCGGCAAATAAGTCCCAATGGTGATTCTTATTATGTAAAAAAAAACAGTTAAACTACTAAGAGGGCGCTTGGGAGGGCTTATTATTTTGAAACTTGTAAGTTTGGGTGGCTTTTGGCTTTTCTGGTAGAAATACTATGAACATTGTTTGGATAGAATAATAATTCTTTTGGTCAAACCTAGCTTATCCAGGTGAGCTTATAAGTAAATTTTCAAAAGCTAGCAGGGTATACCAGCTTTTTAAAATGGAGCTTATAGGTCAACTTAATTTGGTGTTCTACGAAACAAGTATATATGAAAAAGCTAACTTAAAAACTAGTTTGACTAAAAAATAAAAAAAAGCGTCACTTAAAACCCTTTTCAGCAAAAGCAGAATTGAAATTTTATTTTAAATAAATTAACGTGTTTGTTTAATTTGTAGATACACAAAAGGTTGGATCATTAAATCTCTCATTTTGATATATATATATTAACTCTTTTTAACTTGTCTAGACCGGTTTTTCTAACCCTTTGCTTTTAATAAATTAAGAAGGATGAACTCACTTTATTTCATGTTCATTCTTTGTATTTGGAAAGTTAACCAAGAAAGGTTTAACTTTGTTTAAATATCAAGCACACAATATGTTTCCAAACTACGTACCCCAAGTATCTACCACTATCGATGTAGTTAGTAATATGACATGTTACAGCAAATGAAACATTTTACAAAATTCTATTTGTATATATAGGGAGTGACATGTTTCATCTTTTTCTTAAAATGAAAAACTAAAAAAAAAAGGGAACTAAAGCGGAATTTATGTAATGACATGTTTGTAGTTATTGAAGGCGTTTATGTTAAAAAAATCTCCCTCTCCCTCTCACGTTGAATTCATGAGCCCTCAAACTAGGTAATAGTAGTTGGTGAGATGCTAATTTTGGAAAGGAGTAAAGTAATCTCTAGTTTCTGTTTCCGGTTTGTGAGGGATTTACAGTCAACATGAGTAACGCTCTGTCACCTTTTTCTAACACAATTTCATTTTGCTTAACTTTCGTTTGACAATGTGTTTATTACTTTTTTTAATAGGTAGTTACTTTAGAAAGAAAAGTGTAACAACTTCACTAGCATATAGTCTTTTCTCAAAGAAAGTTAAGTGTCAAAAGTGATTAAAATTTTCAAGGGTTGCAAGACCTAATTTGCTCCTAAGTCCATAAGATGTATATTACAAGTCGTTTTTCTGCAGTTTTTCCTGTAAGCTCTTCAGAGGGTGACATACATTGCTTTGAATTGTGAGGTCATGAGGGTTTTAAGAAAAATAAAATTAGGAAAGATACCAAAGAAAATAGCATGGAATGTCTCTCTTTTGTTTTTTTTTCTATCAAGTGGTAGCGAGCCTTGTTTTCTTGTTTTTGGCTAGCGAGTTAGTTTTGTCAGACGCAAGGGGGGGAAGATGCATGTTGTCTGTGGTTAAATACTAAAAAGTTTTAAGGACCAAGTATAGATACACCCTGGATGTAGTCATTTGTACTGTTACCTAAATCTTTTATCAGTACTTACGTGATCAGTACAAATCTCACACATGATGGTACATTTGCTCCTCAATTAGAGGATAATTATTTAGTCTTTTCGAGGTTAAATTACTGGTAAACATTAATTATCATCGCTTAATTCTAAATGATATCTACACATAAGTTTTTTTTTAAAAAACTATTTTCGAGTTCAGAAGATAGTTTACAAATACCACTCTCATGTTAAATGTATTTGCAATTTGCCAGAAATTTAAAGGTGTTTAAAGTACATTGAAATTTTTAATTTTCCATGTTACCGATTTTAAAAAAAATTTTATTGACAATAATTGAAGGTTGGGTTTCATAGTGGATTTCCTGTCACATGCAACCATAGTGGGGTTCATGGGAGGAGCAGCCACGGTGGTTTGCCTGCAACAGCTCAAGGGAATTCTCGGCCTCCAACACTTCACAACAGCAACTGATCTCGTGGATGTTATGGAGTCTGTCTTTACTCAGACACATCAGGTTCTTCACAACCTATATTTGATGGAATAAATGATAAATAAAGTCCATTACTTTCATTTTATTGAAAAGAACCATTAATTATTTTTATATTAATTTTAAAGAAACTTTTCCCCTTAGAGATCATTTAAATTGAAGATTTTTTTTTTTTTCAGTGGAGATGGGAGAGTGTAGTTCTCGGAGTTGTCTTCCTCTTCTTCCTCCTCAGCACGCGCTATTTTGTAAGTAAATTGTCCTTATAATTGATAGTAATTGCGTTAATGTTAAAATAACAGCAATAGTCTTATCCTAGATTTTGGGGTCAACTATTAATTAGATGAATCATATTCTTGCTAATATCTAATTGTGTTAAGAATTCTCTAGCTCCTTTGTTAGGTTAGTTATATCATGTTCTTTTCTTGGATAGAAAATATATCATACTCTTTTTAATTGCTTCACCTATATTTTTCTGAAATATATGTCTAATCTCATATTTGCTCCATTGATTGTTAATGTTGTTGAGTTGAAGTAGTCACTTTCAAATTATTGCAACCTTTAGAATTCTGCAGCTCATACAAATATTCCCCTAAAAGCTAATGATCCCCACAACTTTAGAATATTTATGTCTTGTACCTAGAGATACCAATTTTGATAAACTATTATTGTTCCATTCGGGTTTATGACTCCAAAAAAGATACTAATTATTGAGTGAGGCAAAATCTCGTGACGACACCATTTACCCATTCTTGGCTAATGTTTTAAACTAAATAAAGTTGTAGCATGTCATGTGAACGTCATTCCCTTTAGCACCAAATGTGAAATAATTGAAGACAGGCTCGCCTTGAATTAATACCACCATATACAAGGGTTGTCTATACTTTTGTCGCATCCTTCTAGTTGATATGTACAATATATAATATGTTTCCTATGAGTTACAAATTCTTGTAATTTTGATTTCTACTTCATAAAGTATAAAATCCATATATTTAAAAAAAAACAAAAGATGAAATTTATATGCGTTCTCGCTTCATCTCTTAAATGTTTCCACATGTAACTAATATAAATTATATCAGAACCCTCGTACGCACAAAATTAGAATTTTTTAATACCTATATTTTCTATGAGCTATGTTAATGATCAACAAGGACTATGTTTGATTTCTCTCTCCCTCCCTCTACATTTGTTACACGTGACAACTTGTGGCGTGTCTCTTTCTAGCGTTAATTATTGCATCGCATGTTTGCATGTCTTCACATAGAGCATAGCTGTATGCATGTATCTTGGACAAAATCTGCGAGCTTGCCAAAGCACATGTCAGGTTGGGCGTGCACTTCAGGCTCATTTTAGCTAGTTTCTACTTGGCTCACCGTGTCCACAGCCAGAAAATTTGTTGGACCAGTTTCAATTTGGTTCTATTGTAAAACTGGACTTGGATTAAATCAAAGAAGACTGCTCCAACAAAGAGCTGTTTTTAAAGGCACTTTTTCCGTCTAGAAACAACTGGACCAATATTGAACCAAAATTTCTCTACACAAAATTTCTGAATTTTTAGGGGTCGACCGCCAACCGTAGCCTCTCTTTGAGTCTATACGCTCGGGGCCATAAGCACATAATAATCCTTTGAAGATTTATAACAATCTCATTTTCTATTCAAATTTATGATAGTGGGGCCACCCAGTACACTATCTGGGCTTGGTCTGGAAAGCTTAGCTTTTCAAGAAAACCCTGTGGATCAGTTTAATGGGCCGTACTTTAATGAATAAGGGTGTATTTATATATAGAATGTCGATAATAATTACATTTATCTATACTTAATTTTGTTTGATTTAACAGAGCAAGAGTAGGCCCAAGTTCTTCTGGGTTTCTGCAGCGGCCCCGTTGACCTCCGTCATCCTCGGCAGTATTCTAGTGTATCTCACTCATGCAGAAACCCACGGTGTCCAAGTGGTTAGTTCTTCCCCTTATTCTTTCACAAGCTTTCAAATGATGGTTTTTATAGTCAAATCACGGCCATTCTTTTCACAAGCTTTGAGTGCGTTGTCTATTAATTTTTTTTCAAAATATTTCAAAATTGGTCAGGCCCATTAACCATATTGCTCGCATCTACAGAAGGAAGGAGAAATAAAGAAAAAAGAAAAAAAAAAGAAAAACCATATAACCTACTTATTAGTCTAATTATGTTCTCCTTTTGTAATTTGTTTCTCTCTTTTGCAGATAGGGTACCTAAAAAAGGGGCTGAATCCACCTTCTTTGACAAGCTTTACCTTGTCTCCTCCATACATGATGATAGCTCTCAAGACTGGTATAGTTACCGGCATAATTGCTCTAGCCGTAAGTACCATTTCTTTCTTTTCTTTTTTTTTTCTTTTTTTTTTTTTTGTTAGTTGGTCTAAACAATTTGTCAGAGCTGGTACTCTAAATTTAATTCACAGAGGTGTGTTTGGATGAAACTGGGCCGGCATCTATAAAGGCCCAGTTTTAAAACTTGAACATATTACGTGGATATATAGTCAATCTGATCGAAAAATTATCCAATTTGAACTGATTGGTTACTTGCTTTCGAGCATTAAATTGGTATTTCGTGAAGTTCATATATTTGGACTACTTACGTTCTCTTAAAACTGCAGGAAGGAATTGCTGTAGGAAGAAGCTTTGCCATGTTCAAGAACTACCACATCGACGGCAACAAAGAGATGATTGCGTTCGGTATGATGAACATGGCTGGATCAATAACATCATGCTACTTGACTACCGGTACGCCGCTGCTCCACTTCTAGTTTCGTAAAAACTAAAAGGAAAAAAAAAAAAGATGGTTACTCCCAAATCTAGATTCTTGATATGATTAATATACACGTACCATCACATTCATGCTTAGATTTTGGTATTGATCAGGCCCGTTCTCAAGAACGGCGGTGAACTACAACGCTGGGTGCAAGACTGCCATGTCGAATGTTGTGATGTCGACCGCGGTGATGATAACATTACTTTTCTTGACGCCACTATTTCACTATACTCCTCTAGTCGTTCTTGCTTCCATTATTATCTCCGCGATGGTCAGTCTGATTGATTATAAAGCCGCGATTCACCTTTGGCATGTCGACAAGATCGACTTCTGCGTTTGTATTGGAGCGTACTTCGGTGTTGTATTTGGCAGTGTCGAAATCGGGCTTGTTCTTGCGGTATGTAAATTCGAAAGTTACTTCCACATAGACCTCTTGTAGTGTTGTTGTTTTAAAATAACTTCCCTTGATAAATTGTTCCAATCTTTTATCCTCAGATAGACTCACTAATTCCACCCATGATCATTATCTTCTCTAACACTTAACCAAGGTTAAAAGAGTTTAAAAAAATTGACCAAGAGGGTCTATCTGCAGCAATGAAACTCTTAAGGATAGTAAGTTCAAAGCAGCAGTACTGTATGCGGTCTACGTTGCAGTTTATCCGAAATTCAAAATAGTCAAGTAATGGTCTAATTTCTGTTCCCATACTGTACTTTTTACTAATCAAATTTGCGTCCATATGCAGGTTGTGATCTCAATACTAAGGGTATTATTATTCATTGCGAGGCCTCGAACCTCTGTTCTAGGGAACATTCCAAACTCTGCAATCTACAGAAGGATGGATCAGTATCCGATAGCCCAGAGCATGCCCGGGGTGTTCATACTCCAAATTGATGCGCCCATCTATTTTGCCAATGCCAGCTACTTACGAGAGAGGTGAACTTAACAATTGTGCATTCCTAGAATATACATACATATGCACATTTGAACAAATGCTAATGTTTAGCCTTATTTAGGATATCGAGGTGGATCGATGACGAGGAAGATAGATTGAGAGTGAAAGGGGAAAGTAGCAGCTTGCAATATGTGATTCTTGATATGGGTGGTAAGTGACAATTCCACACGTGTATTGATCCATCGCATTATGTTGAATGTATGGTCACAAGTGCTGGTGTTCAGAGTCTACAAGTACAATACTTAACAGAGTTTTGATGTAGTGGTAAGTGCTGAGACATTGAGTTAACTTAACCATTTGTTTTCTTAAAGCTGTGGCAAGCATTGACACAAGTGGAATCAGCATGCAACCCTGGAAGCGAAGTGGTGAAGAAGCTCGATAAATCAAAGATCCTTGAGAAGATAGGGCAAGAATGGATGTTTCTCACCGTCGCAGAGGCCGTTGGCGCGTGCAGCTTCTTGCTTCACACGTGCAAGCCTGGAGTTGTTGTTGACAATGCCAACGAGGACAATGTCTGAGATTTACTGTAAATCGTTTGAACGAGTTTGTACTAGCCAAATTAAGTTTGGTGTAGCCTCCTGTTTTAGATAATGGAGGATTTCTTCTAACACCTTTGCATCCAATCCCGCATAAATGCATTCGGGAAAATGTAGTAGAATTAAAGGTCCTATGGATTTGGTTTTTCAAAGGAAGAATAGGGGTGGGCAAAAACCGAAAAAAACCGGTTCAACCGAAAAAAACGCCCAAAAAAACGGGTCGGTTATCCAAACCGGATTAAACGGATGAGAAGAAGACTCTAAACCGTCCGAACCGAATTAAACCGGTTTGGATCTGGTTTGAATCCCTGAACCGCCCAAAAAAAACCGAACCGAATTTTCTAATATAAATACTGAAAAATCCCTAACCCTAACTCCATTTCTCCCAGTAAGTGAACTATACCAGAGCTTATTACTTTCGCCCTAGGCTCAAAATCCTCAACGGTTGAGCATTTGTTCCAAAAAATAACTCAAAGTCCTTCATCAGCAACCTATCCCTTCAAGTCTTCAACTCACTGAGCACAACCCAGACTTCTCGGGACACAACCAATATCACATCGATTCGGATAAAAGAAAACAACTTAAAAACAGAAATCTCAGAAAACAATGTAATCCACATAAAACAGATATTAGGCTATGGCACAACACAAAGGAAGACTTTTTTAAGTAAAAAACAAGAGAAAGCGCTCTCCAAATGCTCTTCATTGCATCCAGAGACTGTCAAAAGACATAGCAACATGTCAAAACTCATACTAATTCAACCAGCTGTATTCCTTTTGGAAAATCTTGAAATTGCCCCCAACCTAATGTACTAAAAAACAAAACACTAGCCAAAATTATATGTTGATAATCTTGAAAATCTCTAACTTAAGTAGGTGTTCCTTTAATTATTTCTAGACTATTTGTATGGTTTGTAACTAAATAACTCTTTAATGAGTTTATTATTGTGGTATGGTATGTACTTGTTGATATGGTTTGCACTTATTTCACTGATTTTAGTTTTTTTTGTTAGTTGTGGCAATGGTGTTACTTCAAACAAGCTTCACATTTCATTGTTTGGGGAAAAAATTAAGTAGACAAAATGGACAAATAATGATACTTCATTAGAAATTAATAGGCAATGATCTCAGGTATGGACAAATTTTTGTGAAATGGAATTAATTCGGCCCGAAACCGAAACCGATCCGAATTTCGGTTGGGCCGAATATTCGGATGAAGGGAAAAAAATCTGGTTCTGAATGAGAGTTTTGAGAATTTAAAAAATTCGGATTAGATGCGGATTGGGCTTAAAACCGACCCGAACCGAATATGCCCAGCCCTAAGGAAGAATGTGGAGGACTTGTTTGACCTTCTCTGAAGGATAATGGTGAAAGATTATTTTGATTAGTGATTAGCAAAATCTGTATGATAGGAACTCTTAAATAATCTAAAAAATAGAATAATATTTTTATCGGAAAAAAAAAAGAAAAATAGGATAATCTGTTTGGTGCATTGTTGCAAAACCAAGACCTAAATATATAGCTGAAAACCCTGTAATACGTGAGGACGCATCCTATCAGAATGCTCAGTGCTATGTGGGGGTGTTCTTAATCCTAAAATGTGGGGTAGTGGGGGGCATGATGGTAATTTTCATGGCCCCTTTACGGTTCAAATTGCGTGGCACTATGCAGAGTTCTGATAGGACATGTACTTAGAACGCGTAACTACGTAGCTCGGACCAAACAACAGGTCTCAAAATAAAATAAAAAAACACAAAATTGTTAAGGTACGAACACAAAGATGGCCTAATAACAAAAACAACCTCGAACTAGCCCGAATCGAAGTACTTTGCGCCTAAAAACGACCTCAAATGGCGCTCCATGATCCCTACCGTAGAGCTCGTTAGCCGCTTTACGTGGACCCCTGGCTCACCTCAATCAGATACCCGGACCAAATGCCACATAGTTGTTTGAAGATTAGGCGCACAAAGGGGCCGCCCGTCTAGATGCGCGTCAATAAGCCCAAAGCCAAGCCCGGTAGGCTTTTGTTCTATGTCGAACTATGCCGTTGGTGCTATAGTCTGCAAATCTGAGGCCACACGTTCGTTGTTTCTTATCATCTGTTTTTGTTTTCTTGGGTAAGTTGTGCACATGCCGTAGCTTTTGATGCTATCTTGAGCTTTGAAGAAAGCTCAACGGAATAATCATTAGGACTTTTGAAGCGCTTCCTGCCCCCCAATCCTGAAAAGAGATCTTGTTTTGGATTATGTTTGCGTTTGCTCATGAGAGGGGGTTGCTTTTTCTGTCCCCTTTGCGTCTTTTGCTGTGCTCAAGACAAAGCGGCAGTGAAGCGTACACGCAAGCGGGTCAGGTGCATAATTACACCCCAAGAACGAGATAACATGAAATTATTCTTCTTTAATATTTGAAAATTAAAAGAAATACATTAAAGTTCTGAATACCTATTTACATGTGGTTAAATTCTATCGAATACCGCCAAAAATCTCTTTAGGGGCTGTTTGGTTCCCTGTTTTTGAGGGAAAGTCACTATTGAAAGCCTGCCAAAAATGTCACTTTTTGACAGACTTTCAAACAAAATCCTCTTTTTTAGAGGCGTTTTTGCTTAAAACCTACCAAAGAAGTGACACTTTGGCAGGCTTTTAAGGGAAATTTTTTTTAACCAAACAGCCCCTTAGTTGACTATTTACATCAAAGTCTGCGGGAAGAACATGGCCAAATTAAATGGCACTTAAATACCATATTGCTTCACCACTTTCACACTTAACTATCATAAGTTACAAAAACAGTACTTTAATACCCTAAGTAATAAAAAATAGTAATTTAATATCCTAAATTATAAAAAAACTGACATATTAGTACCTTCCGTAATTAGTTGCATGTCGGAATGTTTCTGTTAATATTTTCATATAATTAGCATATGATATTTTTATAATTATATTGATCTTATTTATTGATATATTTATAACTATACATATCATCTATGTTTTTATTAAATTTTACATTCATTTCTATGAAGGGATATTTTTGGTATAACAAATTCTTTTAAAAATGTTTACAATTTACTAACACTGGACAACTTAAAATATTTATATGTAATATTTTACAACTTAAGATACTAAGTGTAAAAGGGATTACACAGATCCGACAATTGATCCAGCTCACACTCGAACTATTGAATGTGTTCGGATCTAGATCCAGATACCCCCAACGCCTTAGTCAACAGGAGAACATATGAACGCTATAAATTAACTCAATTTGAGAAATGGAATCCCATGTCACTGTGTGTTGGTGTGTGTGTATATATATATATATATATATATATCACGTTTCCTATACGGATAATGCGTACGCATTTTCCGACCTGGGGGGCTTTTTTGCAAAAATCGCACGAGAGAAAGCTTTCTCGTGATCAAAGTTGGTTTTCAAAGTTTCCCATTTTTCGAGGCCCACTCCTGATATTTCTCCCCCAAACCTTTGCTTCCCTAAAACAAAAATCCCCAAATCCCTCAAATCGTTCCCAAAAAAATCCGACCTGGTCAGCTCCGTCGAAGCAAGCTTTCTCGGCCTCGTCAGCTCCGTCGAAGCAAGATTTCTCTGGTCGGAAAACCCCTCCTCCTTCCGACGTCGAACCTTCAGCTCCACCGCGATCTCGGCCTTGTCAGCTCCGTCGAAGCAAGCTGCGGTTGGAAAACGTCCTGGTCCGCCGCTCCTTCCCAATTCGTCCGACGTCGAAAGCTCCGTCTTCTTCAAGCAGGCCCAGGTCGGCTTTCCTATTTTTATTCCTCTTTTTTTTTCATTTCTGGGGATTTTATCTGATGCTTATTGATAAATATCGCATCTTTTTTTTGTTTTTTTTGTTTTTTGTCTTTGTTTTTGAATTGATGCGTGCACAACATCCAGCGATTTATTTGATAATTTGGGAGGTTATTAATCGGGGAAGAAAAAATCAGATTGAAGGTGTTTGTAATAGCCCCTTTTTTTAATCCATTGTTCGACTAAATGAACTCTATTGGTGAATAAACTAACTTAGGTTTTACTGTCAGTTGAGCAATAGATCTCAAAATAGTACTTGTGCCACGCTTGAACAAGGCGAATATGTAAATATTCCTATGACCTGGTTCAAATGGGTGTTGTTGTACTGGCTGGTGTCTGTGAACTTGTATGCAACTCTGCTATTTTGAATCTTGGTTGGTTTAATTCTCGTCCCTGAATTTGTATGCTTCATTGAGTCTGTTATTTAGTACTCCACAGAAACAATCAGTTAACATTTATTAAAATTGTTAATCATAATTAAGTAGACATCAACCTTCATTAATAGTTATGTATTGAAGTAGGGGCTTTTGTAAAGTTTTGTTAACTTAAAACAGTTGCCATATATGTTGGTCGCAGGTATCGAATCTGTTGTGAGACATGGAAAACTTGGACATTGGAGTAGGGTCTAGCTGTCAAAATGTAGCTAATGAATTAAACTTGGACGACGATGATTTGATATATACTCCTCAAGTATCAGATGAGTTGAGGCCAAAAAAGGGGCAAGAATTTGACACAATAGATGATGTTTTGACATTCTACAATGCTTATGCTAAAGCAGCTGGGTTTAGTGTAAGGTCTTGGACTACTCAGAAAGAGGCGGGAAGTTGTGAAATAAGAAGGAAGGAGTATGTTTGTTTTAAACAAGGAAACTCTCTAAAAATCGCGGATGTTGGAAAGAAAAGACGTCGAGGAAGCTTAGCAGAGGATTGTACTGCCAAAATTGCAGTTTTAAAATCAAACTCTGGAAAATACATTGTTACTGTTTTTAATGAGGAGCACAGTCACCCGCTATCAACACCATCAAAGGTTCATCTTTTGAGGTCTCATCGTAACGTTTCAGCTGCAACAAAGTCTTTAACTAAACAGCTCTCCATGGTGAATATACCTCAGCATCAACAATTTAGTTTTCTTGGAGTACAATCTGGAGGTATAGAAAATATTGGGTGCACTCAAAGAGATTTATATAATCATGAGAGGGATATACGTGCTGATATGAAGGGGCACGATGGGGAAATGTTTTATGAGTATTTAAAATTGGAACAAGGAAAGAATCCCTCATTTACTTTTCAAATTGAGGCCGATGAGGAACAAAAGATTACTCGTTGTTTTTGGTCCGATGCAAGATCAAGGCGGGCTTACAATTATTTTGGTGATGTTGTAATCTTTGATACTACTTATAGCACTAATCGCTATGGCCTTATATTTGCACCAATAATGGGGGTTAACAATCATGGTCAAACAATTATTTTTGCTTGTGGATTTTTGAATCATGAGAGCGTTGATGATTTTGTATGGTTATTTACTCAATTTTTGGAAAGTATGCCTGGTGGTGCCCCGAAGATGATTATTACTGATCAAGACCCAGCTATGACTAAGGCATTCCCTCTTGTTCTTCCAAATACTTTTCACAGGTATTATAGTTTTTATATATTATTGAAAATGTTTATATGCATAGCCTTTCTTTTTAACACTTTATTTAATTCTTTTGATAGGTATTGTAGTTGGCATATATTAATGAAGTTTTCTGAGAAAATTGATGCAGTGAAGTATAGTATTTATAAAAGTGAGTTCTCGGCTTGCATTTGGAAATCAGAGACTCCTGAAGAGTTTGATTTACAATGGGAAAGTTTGATTAAGAAAAGTGGGTTAGAAGGAAACAAGTGGTTGCAAGACCAATATGAACTTCGGTCAAGATGGATTCCTGCATATGTTAATCATATTTTCTCAGCAGACATGTCAAGTAGTCAACGAGCAGAAAGTGGACATGCATTCTTCAAGAAATTTGTCTCGAAGAATAATTCATTGGTGGATTTTATGATACAGTTTGGCAGGGGATTAGTGCGCCAACGACATGAGGAGTTGATGGCCGATCACAAAGACTTGATTGAGAAACCTAAACTTAGAATAAATCATGACTTTTTGGAGCAAATGGTTGATATTTACACGAACGAGATCTATTTCAAGTTTGAGGCTGAAGTGTGTGACAACTTTAACTATAAGTTGCAGTTTGTTAGGGAAACCGACAATCACCGTGTGTATCAAATTCAAAGAAAGAAGCTCGCAACAAGCAAAGTCCGCGAAATCGTTTATGACAAGGACTTGGATTTGGTTTCTTGTAGTTGTAAAAAGTTTGAAAGTGCCGGAATCGTATGTACTCACATTATCTCCTACTTGATGAAATTTGATGCTGAAATATTGCCCGATAAATACATCTTAAAGAGGTGGACTAAGTCTGCAAAATCGGGGACAGTGTATGATGATAAAGGCATGCAGATAAGCCCTGACAATTCTTATCTTTTAACGCGGAGTCAATTTATCCAATCATCTTTGGAACTAGTTGACAAGTCCCTTGTATGTGAAGAAACGAGGAAGATGTTTACCGATGGAGTGCGTATCATTAATGAGCAAATCGACCAATTTCTTAGTAGCCACATGGTTAGTGGCCGCACGGTTGCAAAGAGCTTCACCGAGAAAAGTAATCAGATGAGTTGTAATTTAATGGATGATGGTACTAGTGTGCAGGATTCTTGTACTCTTCAAAATAGTTTCAATGAACCCGATCAAGTGCGAGCAAAAGGATGCGGCAAAAGGTTGAAGGGAGGAAAAGAGAAAGCAATGGCTAGAGCAAAAAATAAAAAAGATAGACGTTGCCACGGATGTGGTAAAGTAGGCCAATCACATGATAAGCGAAATTGTCCGGCACTCACAAATCCGTAAGTAGTAGTTCTTTTACCTTCTTTAATCCTTTCTTATTCTTCACATTCTATTATCCCCTTGATGTATATATATATTTTTTCTTTATAATGTAGGTCTTCTACATGCGGTGATACAAATTGGCAAGAGGGTAATGGGTCATCAAGTGAAGATGGGGATGATGTGCTCATATGAAGACGGTCTTCATCTGAATCTCGTTTTAATGTATGTTATCTTTAAGAGGGTAATGGTTCTGTCTTATTTCTGGTAGTGGATAACTTATGACTAGTGGCTCTGGTCTTGGCGTGATATTTAACTAGTGGCTTTGGTCCATTGCATGGATGGTGATACAATAGGAACAGATAAAATCCCTAGAAACGAAAAAAAAAGAATTGGGAAGTTATGATTATCCAGAAATGGTTCTACTGTTAATATTTGACACCTGAAATTCTCTTATCCAGAAATCAACATGTGAAAACTTCCATGTGTTCTCTGCTATTTATTTTCTTCATATGTAATGTAGCTGAAGGTCATACTTGTTTCATTCCAACAATGAAACAAGTAGTAATTATATGTACAGTGAATTGCATCTTTGAAAATCTGTATGCTACTTAAATTTTGTCATAGTCTCTTGTTTTTATGTACAGGAATCGTGTCCCATTCGGATGGTGAGTCCCAAAACATAGTAGTAATTAGATCCAAGTATATGCTTTTGATTTGTGATGTACAAAGGCTTTTACCCCTTTTTTCCCTCGCTTGATTTCAATAACAGATTTGCTATCTTACTTCAATAATACTAATTTTTTAAATAATTACCTAACTTACTTCAAAAGCTTATATGTTTCTCAAACTGATTTCTGTTGTTTGAATCAGGAGCTTGAATCAGGAGCTTGAATCAGGAGCTTATGAATCAGGAGCTTGAATGAGGAGTGTGTTAACTAGGAGCTTGAATCAGGAGTGGTCTGATTATTGTCAACATTTAACTACCTAGTTGTTTATGTTTGATTGCAATGTATTGTAATGTGTACTGATTTTTCTGCTGGGACTTGAGTTGTAAACATGCAAGTTTATGGTGTTGCTGTATTTTCTGCTGGGACTTGAGTTGTAAACATGCAAGTTTATGGTGTTGCTGGTTTTGTTAACTGATATGAATTTCCATTTAGAAGGGAAAAGGCAACTTCAAGAGCTTCTCCATAATTCCATGGAATCCTACAGCAAAACGTATGCTTTTAACAACTGCACAAAAATATGACACCAATATAATTTGCTCTACATTGTGTATGTAAACATCAAGAATAGAGAAGCCATAAATCATTTACATAAACCACCCCTTTGAGAGAACTATTTTCCAAATTGTGTACTTGATTCGAACATTGACCCAGAACTTGCTACCCTTTGAAACTTCCAGCTAACGTCAAAGATATGCAGAAATATGTGAATGGAGCTTGTAAATGGTGATTGTATGGATGCCAGAATAAGAGCTAACAATATTCGTCCAAGTACAACACAATTCCAATCCCATACGAGTAATATGAGAATTATGTGGAGCCACTTAAAGCTCATACAAAACTATACACTAATCATACACCAATAAAAATTTATTACCATTGCTAAGATCCCACAACAGGCTGAGCAACTCCCTTGGCTTTCACTGCAGCAGCAGCCACAAATCTCTGTGCACTACTCTCTGAAACTTCTACGAGTACCTGCTCCTCTTGTGTACTCAATTTAGCCAGCAACTCATTGATCTGAGTCCCTGACAGAGTTTCATGCTCCAAAAGAGCAGCAGCTAGTGCTACTACTCATACTCTTTCCATCATCCTCAATATATATATATATATATATATATATATATATATATATATATATATATATATATATATATATATATATATATATATATATATATATATATATATATATATATATATATATATATATATATATATATATATATATATATATATATTAAAATTTCTAATTTAGGGATTTACTATCCATTTTCAGCATCTAAGAATAGTCTAAGTTGATACTGGTAAACAAAAACAATAAGAATTGATTAAAAACATCCGGTTAATGGATAAAATTTTTAAAAATATTATAGATTAAAAATTATCGGCACTATATAAATTAAAGTAATTTCATATAATTTTAGTAATAAGTTGGGGTAGCCAAAATACATTCGTAACATTAATTGATAGATGTTTAAATCCATAGAAATGATAAAACACTATAATATTATACCTTAGCATTAATTGATTTTAATTTAGAAACTTTAATCTTTGACGTTAATAATATTTATAGGGTAAAAGAATACAAGGAATTACATATGGAGAAACTATTAGAATATTTAGAGATAACTTTAAAAGAATTGAGTTATTTCCATTGCAAATGGGAAAGTGATGGAAATAAATCTAAAATTCAGAAAACGTCAATGAATCACTTGAATTGGCATTAACATAAGACATATCTATTAATGAAGCACTGAATGAGTTACATTAAAAAATAATTTAATAACTTTATCCTAATCAAAGAAAAAATCTCCATGGAAGACATAAGAAAAATTAGTAAGTATTCATAAATTCCATACTGTGTTCTTCAAATTAAATATTAATATTATAATCTAAGAGAAATTGGTAATGAATAATGCAGGTATTTAGTTTAGATCTTTATGGAAAATGACAGGGATAGAGCAAAGGTAATATTATTGAAATAACAGAAATTCTTATTGGATGCACATCAGAAGAATTCATTTTAGAGGAAAATAAAGAGATAGCTTCTAATTTATTTAAGTAATAAATTAGGAACACAAAGAATTTTATATATATGAAATTAATATTTATTCTCATTGAAATAGAAAAAAATCAAAGTCTATATTTTGAGCAGTTTGTGTTGAACATCATAAGTACATTTGACTTCTTTGTAAAGTTAAATGAGATGATAAAAAATTAACGAGCCTAGGAAAGATAATAGCATAAAAAATACAAAATTAGCCTGATGTCACAATTGATGTAGATGATGAAGACAATACTCTAGAATTGTCCGAGAAATGATAAATGATAAACCTGAAGAAGGATTGATCTTAACTCAATAAAAAATAAAATAGAAGAAATAAAAACAATATTTTATGAATATTTTATAGAATAGTTTAATTATTTTGAGTGAAATTAGGAATCTTTAGAAGGGAGTTTCATGAATTTTTTTCAGTACTTTTATATTCTTATGTGGATGTTTTTATCATATAAAAGTATACTAGAGTTAGCATTAATCTTTAATTTATATTTTTTTATGAAGTCTATCAATGATTAGGAATAAACTTCATATTCTCTTTTGCATCGTTTTAACATACTTTAAATCAATCATTTTGCCATATTGGTTTTAAATATTCACCTTCCTTGTATAACACTATTTTAATATTTTTCACTTTGCAATGCTATACTTTCTCAAATAAAGCTTAGTTTCATATCGGTCAAAAATAATATAAAAATTCAAATTATTTTTAAATTATATTTGTTTTTTGTCAATTCAAATATCAACATGAAAATTTAAATTGGGTGTATCCCATTTAAACAAACATAAAAAATAATTGGGATGTAAGAGTTTAAAGAAAAAAATGAGCACAAACTGCCAAAAATACTTAATCATGGTATTAAATCACGTGTGTTGCACGTGTGTAAAAACTAGTATATATATATATATGAGATTAATGAGTATCCTTGTCATAGAAGGAGATTTCCCTCATTGTCACCTATGTAGCACAATCCTCATAAAGTAGGCACAAATCTCCACCAACTCACACACTCTCTCTCCTACTTTATGAGGATGTAAAGTTGATGATGACATTGATATAATATGATGACTGCAATAATACCATCAGAATATTTTGGGAACTATGGATTATAAATAAATTGTAAGCTAAGTATTTGGTAAACTTAGTGCATTATATTCTATTTTTAAACATTACTTGTTTGATAAATGAGTGGATTATTATCTCTCCCATTAATTGTGAAGTTGATGATGACATTGATATAATATGATGACTGCAATAATACCATCAGAATATTTTGGGAACTATGGATTATAAATAAATTGTAAGCTAAGTATTTGGTAAACTTAGTGCATTATATTCTATTTTTAAACATTACTTGTTTGATAAATGAGTGGATTATTATCTCTCCCATTATGGTCAAATGACCAAAAAGGTAATGGGTGAGTTAAAAAATAGGCCGCATTATTCATGTAATCATAAGCAGTAAAAAGTGGTCTTTTATTTTTTGTCAAACTTTTTGAACAAAAAATAAGCTAGTTCATTGTTTGGTAAACTATAATCTAAAGTAATCCACTTGCCACTGTTAGAATATAAAGTTGTAACTCTCACCATAATTTTAGAGCGTTTGTGTAATGGTTGGGGGCTTTAATATGATATCGGAGCATCCATGTTCAAATCTTGTTGGCTATGAATTTCTAGCGGATTTCTACACCACTTCATGATCTCAACTTTCTAGCATGTTAGAATATGAAACTATAATTTTCAATTCTCGCTATAATTTCGGAGTTTTGGTGTAAGACAAGTCCTGATGTAGTGACAGATAAAGTTTTCCAATTTCGTGATATTGATGTTAGCCTTTTTGTTTTGATGATGATTTACAAACATCATTGTTGGTGCTAATTGTTTATTGAGCTATATTATAGATTACAATTCATTAGCATCATTGATGGAAGAGTAGATGGAATATGGGCTAGAATGACGATATCTAAGGAGGTGGAGGCAAAGTGATGAAGTAAAGTTTTCAAAGAGCACTACATACATGAGAAGCTTCATCAACGTAGAAGCAAATATCAAGACTCAAGCCATGTACTTATATGTGAGGGATATTTGCTATTTTATTTTCTCTCTAGTACTTAATATAAGCAAGTAGTTTGTTGATTACATTTGAAGCTCTTGGGATAACACACTTACACATTTTCAATACTCGTATTTTGATATTTTTGCTAAAACAATGATTTCACAAATACGATGACCTTTTTGCAAAATTCCTTTTCATACAAGTTTGTTATTATGTCTATAAACTATTTCCAAAGTTTTACATTTTTTGAAATTTATTTACTATCTTTAAACTCATTTTCAAAAACCGATACTGGCTGAAAAGTCGTTATCAGTCAACAGATGCTTGAGATCAGTCGACTGATGAAACCCGCCAGAATCTTAAAAAGTTTACGTTTCTTATTTGGTCGACTGACCAGTTGATTGATGACCTCATCAGTCGGCTGATTATCTAGTCAGTCGACTGATGAGCTAAAAATTACCTAAAACGGTCAGCTCATCAGTCGACTGATGAAACTCGTCAGTCGACT
Source organism: Asparagus officinalis (assembly GCF_001876935.1). Taxonomy (NCBI): domain Eukaryota; kingdom Viridiplantae; phylum Streptophyta; class Magnoliopsida; order Asparagales; family Asparagaceae; genus Asparagus; species Asparagus officinalis. The sequence goes on from NC_033800.1 coordinate 120,005,038, forward strand.
AATAAGCCTTCCAACGGCTAGTTTTGTACAGTTTTAGAAATCTCAATTTTTGAGGGATTTTGTCTGTTTCTTTGGATCTTGGCTGTCATCTTCACTTCTTATAAATACCCACCAACCTTATTAATTTCAGTAACCAAGCAAGCATTGAAAAATCTCTTGAGTTTGTGTTTATTGTTCAAAAGAACTTCAACTTTCACTTGTTTTCACACTTTCAAATCTCACATCCCGAGCTTCACTTGTAATCTCTTCCTCTTGTCATAGGGCTACTGTAAGAGAGAGCTTTTCTTTTATTTGTAACTATTGCGAGCTTGATCTCGTAGAGATCTACTATGTGGTTGTGAGATCTTAGTGGAGATCGTTGTGTAGAAAAGTTTTGACTTCCAAACTGGGTGTGTTAGTGGATTTTTCCTCGAGAGTGGGGAGCGGGGACATAGGTCAGAGGACCGAACCTCGTGAACATACTGTGTGTCATCAATTGACTAACTATTTCTAATTCCTACTCCTTTTTATTGTTATTGCACTTTATATTTGTTTATGGTTTGTTGAAAAATCTTTTAATTGCATATTCATTATCCATAAACCCTATTCACCCCCCTCTAGGGCCTTTTAATTTGTATCATAGTAAGGTCTCTACTGTTTATTAGGATTAAACCCCTTAGAGAAAAGATCTAAATGGAGGCTTCAATGAATATGCATATGTTAGAAGGACAATCCACCACCAGACCACCACTTTTCACCGATAGCAACTTTGCCTATTGGAAAACTAGGATAAGGATTTATTTACAATGCATTGACCTTGATATCCTAGACATTATGGAGAAAAAATATGTCAAGAAGCCTAGTAGTGAAATGACCGAGGGTGAGAAGAACTTAGCTAACCTTAATATTAAGGCCATGAATGCACTAATTTGTGGTCCTACCCCCAATGAATATAAGAGAGTTTTTACGTGTGCAACCGCACACGAAATTTGGGAGAAGTTATGCATCACTCATAAAGGAACCCCCAAGTAAAAGAGTCCAAGATTAGTGGACTCATGCATGATTATGAACTTTTTAGAATGCTTCCAAATGAATCTATTGATTCTATATTTTCTCGGTTCACTAACATCATAAATGAATTACATGGTCTTCACAAGGTTTTGGAGAATCAAGAGATGAATTACAAGATTCTTCGCTCTTTGACACCGGCTTGAGAACCTAAAGCCACAGCCATCAAAGAAGCTCATAACCTTTCAACTCTCACTCTTGATGGACTTATTGGCAAGCTCAAGGTCCATGAAAAGAAGATCAAGGAGAAGGAAGAAGCAACCCCAAAAGCAACCGAGGAGCCACCCTAAAAATCAAAGTCTATTGCACTCAAGGGAGCAATTGATGATTCATCCTCCTCGAATAGTGAAGTTGATGTTTCTAGAGAAGTGGCGTATCTCTCTAGGAGAATATCAAGACTAATCAAAATGAATAAAAATTTTAAAAATTAATCTAACAACAAATTTCCTTCTCGTATAGGAAAATGCTTCGAATGCAACGAACCGGGACACTTAGCCAAGGATTATCCAAAGCTTAAGGAGAAGTATTTGAAGTACAAGAAGAAGAAAGCTATGTATGCCGATTGGAATGGATCCGAACCAAGCAATTCGGATAGCGATGATGAGGGCGTCAAGATTTCTCTTCATGACCTAAACATTGCTTCATGGCTCATGAAGATGAGGTACAATCCGAAGCCGAAATTGAATCTCTTTATATACAATGTTAACTAGAAGCGGCATTAGAGGAATTAAATTTTGAATTTAAAAGATTAGAAAAAGAATATTTTCATTCAAAAAATTACATGTTTCTTGTGACTCTAAGTTTGAGCAACTACAATCCTCTCTTGCTCTAAAATATGAAATGATAGGAGATCTAGACTTTGAAAACAAACAACTAAGGTCTAAAATTGAGAGATTAGAAATTAATGATAGGAGATCTAGACTTTGAAAACAAACAACTAAGGTCTAAAATTGAGAGATTAGAAATTAAAAATAATAGAATTAAATCTAATCATGCTTACACAACTAAGGTCTAAAATTGAGAGATTAGAAATTAAAAATAATAGAATTAAATCTAATCATGCTTACTCTGGTCATCATCTTATTGATATAAAATGGTATCATAAATATTATGCTCCCATATACAAGAAAAAATTCTTGTGCACATATTCCATGAAATATGGTCATATTTTTACTCATTATAGGACTAAAAATAACATTGATTATTATGAATTAATGTGGGTGCCCAAGGATACCAAAAATACTAATATTCAAGGACCCAAAGTTTGGGTACCTAAAGGCTCCGCAAGTTTTTCATATGTAGGGAACGTCTCGCACAATACGTAAAGAGTTATGGTACATTGATAGTGGTTGCTCACATCATATGACGGGCAACAAAGAATTATTTGTAACCCTATCAAGGATTGAAAGAGATAAGTCTCCTTTGGTGGTGGTGAGAAAGGTAAAATTATAGGTATTGGTAATATTGATAAGATACCTTCTCCCATAATTCAGGATGTTTATTTTGTTAAAGGACTAAATCATAATCTTCGTAGCATTAGTCAATTAAGTGACAAAGGCTTTGACATTTCTTTTAAATCGGATAAATGTATTATCAGTATGAATGATAAAATTATTTTTATTACTTTTAGAAGATCTAATGTTTATATTTTTGAGATGAATGAGCTAATGTATCAAGATGTAAAGTGTCTTGCCACGGTGGATGGGGATCCTTGGATTTGGCACAAGAGACTTGGACATGCTAACATGGAGTTAATATCTAAGCTATTCAAGAAGAACTTAGTAAGAGAGCTACCAAATTTAACCTATATTAAGGATTCTACTTGTGAGGAATGTGCTAAAGGTAAACAAACTAAGAATTCCTTCAAATCCATAAATGAGGTATCCACTTCTAAACCTTTATAATTATTACATCTTGATCTCTTTGGACCCATGCGTGTTTCCTCTCTAGGAGGTAAACACTATGTTTTTGTTATTGTTGATGATTTCTTATGTTTTACATGGGTAATTTTTCTTGTAAATAAAGATGAATATTTTGAAGAATTTTCTCATTTTGTAAAAAGAATTCAAAATGAAAAAGATTTGAAAGTTATTAAGATAAGAAGTAATCATGGTGGAGAATTTCAAAATAAATTCTTTAATGATTTTTGTGCTCATCATGGTATAACACATGTGTTTTCGCTTCTAGAACACCCCAACAAAATGGTATTGTTGAACGAAAAAATAGAACCATACAAGAGATGGCACGCATAATGATAAACTCTTTTGTATTGCCAAAATATTTTTAGGCCGAAGCCGTCAATAAGGTTTGTCATGTTTTCAATCGTGTTTTGATTAGACTTACTTTCAAGAAAACTCCTTATGAACTCTTTTTTGGCAAAACATCATATATTGGATATTTTCGTATTTTTGATTGTAAATATTTTATCTTAAATACTAAAGACCATCATGATAAGTTTGATTCAAAAATTGATGTTGGTATATTTTTGAGATATGCACCTAGAAGTAAGGCTTATAGGGTTTTCAATAAGCGAACACTCGTTGTTGAAGAGTCTATAAATATTACTTTTGATGAATCTAATATTGGTTTGCAAGATGGTTTGCCTAGGGATGATGATGATGAGATTGAGGGAAAAATAGTGCTCTTGCAACTAAATGATAAACCCTCAACGGAAGCACCAAGTGATGGGGAAAGAAAAATTGAACAAAATCAAAAAGAACTCCCAAAGACTTGGAAATTTGTACCGGATCATCCCAATGACCAAATTATAGGAAGTTCATCCAAAGGTATTTTGACTCGCTCAAAAGCTATGACCGAATGTGGTAATGTAGCCTTTTTATCCCAAAATAGAACTTAAACATATTGATGATGTTTTAAAAGATGAGTTTTGGGTTTTAGCTATGCATGAGAAACAATGTTTAGAAATTAGTTCCTAGACCAAATAATACTTCTATTATTGGAACTAAATAGGTTTTTAGAAATAAGCTTGATGAGTTTGGCATAGTTACTAGGAATAAAGCTCGTTTAGTTGTCCAATGATATAATCAAGAGGAGGGCATAGACTATGATAAAAATTTTACACCGGTTATAAGATTGGAATCTATTAGGATATTTTTAGCCTTTGCTAGTTTTAAAAATTTTAAATTATTTCAAATGAATGTCAAAAGTGCTTTCATAAATGGTTTTATATAAGAAGAGGTTTATGTTGAGCAACCCCCCGGCTTTATTGATTCTTCTTTCCTAAATCATGTATACTGGGTTCAAAAAGCTTTATATGGGTTAAAACAAGCTCCTAGAGCTTAGTATGCTCGCCTCTCAAGTTTTCTCATTGAACATGGTTTTACAAAAGGAATAATTGATAATACTCTTTTTGTTAGAAAACGGAAAAATAGTTTCATTTTAGTTCAAATTTATGTGGATGATATTATTTTTAGTGTAACTAATGAATCTTTGTGCAAGGACTTTTCTAAAGTAATGCAAGATCAATTTGAGATAAGCATGATAGGAGAGCTCACCTTCTTTATCGGCCTCCAAGTTAAACAATCCAATGATTGCATATTTGTGTCGCAAAGCAAATACGCTAGGGAGTTGGTAAAAAAATTCGGGATAGAAAGCTCCAAACATGCTCCAACTCCAATGAGCACTACCATCAAGTTGGATGCGAAAGCTATATCGAGGTATGATATGTAGTCTCCTTTATCTCACTGTTAGTAGGTTGGATATTATGTTTAGTGTTTGTGCATGTGCACGTTTTTAAGCTTCTCCTAAAAAGTCTCATTTGGTTGTGGTTAAAATAATTATCAAATACATTAATTGTACCTTAAAACTTGGTTTATTTTACCTTAAAAATACATCTTTTGATCTTTGTGTTTATTGTGATACCCACTTTACCGGTTGTAGGGTGGACCACAAGAGTACGAGTGGTACTTGTCAATTTTTGGGTAACTTCCTTGTATCTTGAGCATCCAAAAAATAAAATTGTGTTGTCTTGTCCACTACGGAAGCGGAATACATTGCCGCCGACTTATATTGTGTACAACTTTTGTGGATGAAACAAAATTTGGTTTATTTTGATTTGTACTTTCATAATACAAATTTTTTTATGATAATACTAGTGCTATCAATATTTTAAAAAATTCTTTTTTGCATTCTAGAACCAAACATATAGATGTACGACATCACTTCTTGCGCGACCATGTTGAACAGAAAGATGTTTCTCTTGTTTATATTGACACAAAATCTCAATTAGCGGATATCTTTACCAAACCCCTTTGTGAAGTTGATTTTTGCCATATTAGAAATGAATTAGGCATATGCATTATTTAAAAAAATATATTTTTGCCTATGTTTGCTTGCTATGATTTTTCGCTTTACCATTATATTCTTTTCTTGATCCACAATGTCATACCATGCTTAAGCAGACACGGGTACCAAGAGGAGTGTAGAGGTGAGAGACCGGGGTTAATTCCAAGAGGAGGTGGGTCGGTAGTAAAGCCTAGTAAGAGGTAGTAATTCTTTTTTGTGCCCAAATGAGTTGAACCGGCTTGATAATGAGCCAGAAAAGGCAGTAATTGGGCTCAAAAAAAAATTCCTGATCCTTCCGAATATGTGGGAGAGGCAAGAATAAACCAAGGACTGAACCCTCGGTTGATTTGAAGTTGTTTATATTGACACAAAATCTCAATTAGCGGATATCTTTACCAAACCCCTTTGTGAAGTTGATTTTTGCCATATTAGAAATGAATTAGGCATATGCATTATTTAAAAAAATATATTTTTGCCTATGTTTGCTTGCTATGATTTTTCGCTTTACCATTATATTCTTTTCTTGATCCACAATGTCATACCATGCTTAAGCAGACACGGGTACCAAGAGGAGTGTAGAGGTGAGAGACCGGGGTTAATTCCAAGAGGAGGTGGGTCGGTAGTAAAGCCTAGTAAGAGGTAGTAATTCTGAACACTTGAAGAATATGACACGGGTAGGCCAACACTTGAGGTGCATTGTGTGAGTTTTGACATGCATATTGTATTTTTTTTACCCCATTTTTGATAGTGCCAAAAGGGGAGAGAAATCTCCTCATTTGTGCATACAGTTAGGGGAGCCTTATAGATAGGGGGAGTAACTATCTATAAGCCAAATAATCAATTTTATTTGCTCTTGAATAATGGTTGTTTGTCATCATCAAAAATGGGGAGATTGTTAGCTTTTTTTTGTTTTGATGATGATTTACAAACACCATTATAGGTGCTAATTGTTTATTGAGCTATATTGTAGATTATAATTCATTAGAACCATTGATGGAGAAGTTGATGAAATATGGGCTACAACGACAATATCTAAGGAGGTGGAGGGAAAGTGATGAAGTAAAGCTTTCAAAGAGCACTACATACATGAGAAGCTTCATCAACACAAAAGCAAATATCAAGACTCAAGCCATGTAGTTATATGTGAGGGATATTTGCTATTTATTTTCTCTCTAGTACTTAATGTAGGCAAGTAGTTTGTTGATTACATTTGAATCTCTTGGTATAACACACTTACACATTTTTAATACTCATATTTTGATATTTTTGCTAAAACAATGACTTTCACAAATAGGAGGACCTTTTTGCAAAATTCTTTTTCAAATAAGTTTTTTATTATGTTTATAAACTATTTCCAAAGTTTCATATTTTTAAAATTTATTTACTATCTTTAAAAGACATTTGAAACTCATTTTCAAAAATCGATACTAGCTGAAAAGTTGTTATCAGTCGGCTGATTCTTGAGATCAGTCGACTGATGAAACCCGCCAAAATCTTAAAAATTTTATGTTTCTTATTTGGTCGACTTACTAGTCAACTGATGACCTCATCAGTCAACAAATTATCTAGTCAGTCGACTGATGAGCTGAAAATTACCTGAACGGTCAGCTCATCAGTCGACTAATGAAACCCGTCAGTCGACTGATAAGCCTTCCAACGGCTATTTTTATACAGTTTAAGAAATCTTAATTTTTGGGGGATTTGTATGTTTCTTTGGGGCTTGGTTGTCATCTTCACTTCTTATATACCCACCAACCCTATTAATTTCAGTAACCAAGCAAGCATTGAAAAATCTCTTGAGTTTGTGTTTATTGTTCAAAAGAGCTTCAACTTTCACTTGCTTTCACACTTTCAAATCTTACATCCCAATCTTCACTTGCAATCTCTTCCTCTTGCCATAGGGCTTCTATAAGAGAGAGCTTTTTTTTTCATTTGTAACTATTGTGAGCTTGATCTCGTGGAGATCTATTGAGTGGTTGTGAGATCTCAGTGGAGATCGTTGTGTAAAGAAGTTCCGGCTTCCAAACCAGGTGTGTTAGTGGATTTCTCCTGGAGAGTGGGGAGCGGGGATGTAGGTCAGAGGATTGATCCTCGTGAACATACCGCATGTCATCAGTTAGCTAACTATTTCTAATCCCTACTCGCTTTTATTGTTATTGCACTTCATATTTGTTTATGGTTTGTTGAAAATCTTTTAATTGTATATTCATTATCCATAAACCCTATTCACCCCCCCCTCCCTCGAGGGCCTTTCAATTGATTGTAGGGAGAACAATGGCCAAGTTAGAAGTAGATATAATAAAAGTATTAGCACCTACCTCGGGATCCTAGCCAGCAATAATGATAGTAAGCATTCCTTATCTGTTAGAATTAATATAAAACTATAATCCTTGACTCTCACCATAACTCCAGCGTTTTGGTGTAATGGTTAGAGGAACTAAATTTAAGATGGTATCAGAGCTAGGGTTATTATTTCCCTTCCAATAAATTTTTTAACGCTTCTTCGTTTTTTTTTTCTTTTGCCAAATCTCAGCCTTGCTACTTTGTAGTCGTTTAACGCTTTATTTTGTTCCTCTACCAGATTTTTGGCCTTACCGCTTTTCGGTCTCTTAACGCATTTTGTGTTCTCGTTTAACCTTCGGGTTCCATTTTAATCTTCGGGGTTATATTTTAAACCTTCGGGTTTCATTCTAACCTTCAGGTTCTATTTTAAATCTACGGGTTCTATTTTAACGGGATTGTCGTTTCAAGATCATCTCTTGGTCTCAAATTTACAGCATAGCCATTTTTCAAGACCGTCTCTCGGTCTCAAATTAACGGCATCGCCGTTTTAAACCATCTCTCTGCCTCAAACAAATGACATTGCCGTTTCACAGTCAGTTACCGCATCACCATTTCAATCCATCTCGACATCTCAACATCTCAACATCGGTATTAATCCGTTGTAGGTCTCTAGCATGAGCATCAGATCCGTCTGATCTTCAGGCAACCTTAGTCGCCGGTTGCTTTTTTTTTTCTCAGATTTGACAGTCATTTTAACCTTTGGGTTTTTACATTAACCTTTGGGTTCTCCTTTAAATATTCAGGTTTCGTTCAAGGATTATTATCTTGAACTTTGAATTGAGCTATTATGGTCTCTTCACTGGCACATGCTTCTCAAGCTCGGTCTAAGCTCTTTTGTACCTATTGCAAGAAGAAGGGACACTGCTTTGAGACATGTTTCTAGCTTCATCCTGAGTTACGTTCCTTAGGAACTAGCCGTAGTCAGCGATCCCCTCAATCCCGATCCTCTAGTGCATCAGGATTACCGGTCAATGTTATATCGTCTACCACTTCAGACCCTACCATTCAAGCTATTAGAGATATTAGCCGTCAAATTGTGGCTCTTCAGCATACCACCTCTCCATCTGCTGCAAAACTCTATGATATTCGTCGTCAAATTGAGGCTCTTCAAGCTATTGTAAATATTAGCCGTCAAATTGTGGCACTTCAGCATACCACATCTCCATCTGCTGTACAACTCTCTGATATTCGTTATCAAATTGATGCTCTTCAGCATAGAGCCTCTACATCTACTGCACAACTATCTGGTATGCGTCTTGATGGTTCTTCAGCCAACCCTTCGGTCTCTGGTATGAAGGATCTCTAGATTTTTGACTCTGGTTGTTCCTTTCATATGACTCGTAATGTCACCCTCTTATCTTCTGTCTTTACTTCCTCTTCTCTTCCCCCTATCTACACGGTTACTGGACAAGCTTTTTCTATCACTCAGTATGGCTCTATCACCCCACAAACTGACCTATCTGGTCATCTAACTCTTGGCCCCGTCTATGTGGCTCCTCAGTTGTGTTTGAATTTAATTTATGTTAGCTCCTTATGTATGGATAGCCTACTTGTCTCATTTTCTTCTGATACTTATATTGTGCAGGATCCACAGACGGTCAAGATTATTGGGGCTAGTCGGATGAGACACAAACTGTATTTTCTGGAATATCTTTACCTTCCAGAGTCCATACATCCACGTTCTCTTGTTTCTTCTATAAGTCCAAAATCCTCTACCTTGTTTTCCGCAAATTTATGACATAGACGACTTGATCATGTGTCTCATAAAAGGCTAGAAAGTCTTATTCAATCCGAAGTACTTAGTCTCGTATCCTCTTGTTCTCATATTAAGTCATGTACTGGTTGTAAATTGGCTAAATTCACTTCTCTACCATTTCTAATGAGTACATCTGCTTCCACTTTCTTATTTGATTTGGTCCATTCTGATATCTGGGGGCCAGCTCCTCTGTCTTCTTCATCTGGCTACTTATATTATGTTAGCTTTATCGAAGATTTCTCTCATTATACATGGGTCTACCTACTTAAAACTCGCTCTGACGTACTTGCTGCTTATCAAGCCTTCACTACAATGATCTTCACTTAATGGTAAGTTCGTATTAAAGTTTTTTGTTCTGACTGTGCCAAAGAGTACATATCCTCTACCATGCGCTCTATCATGTCCTCTCATTGGACTATCTTTCAACAGTCATGTCACTACACTTATGATCAAAATGGTATTGTTGAATGCAAACATCATCATATTCTCGATATCGCTCGATCCATGATCATTTCTTACTCTGTTCCTCGTCGTTTTCTGAGTTGAGGCCATTCTCACTTCTACTTATGCCATTAATATCACTCTATCTAGCTCTCTTTCTGGTGCTACCCCTCATAGTCGTGTTTATACTCATCCTCCTCGTTATGATCTGTTCCGTGTTTTTGGTTGTTGCTGTTTTGTTCTTCTGCCATCTCACGAACGTGATAAATTGTCTCCCAGAGCTGTTCTCTGTGTCTATTTAGGAATTAGTTTAGAACATCGAAGTTATCGTTGTTATGATCTCGCATCTTGTCGAGTTCATATATCTCGACACGTTCAGTTCGAAGAGGATTCTCCATTTTATTCTACTTCTGATGATTTCAACTTCCTCCACACTACTGATCGTGCTTCTCTGCCAGCTGCATCACCCACTTCATTACCTCAGTTCTCCTTTTGAGATCTCCCTAAAATCTCTTCATCTTCTTCTGTTGACTCTCCCTCATCCGAGCCTTCTCTTCCACCATCTGATCCCTATCCCGTAGACATGACACCTACTCCAGAAAATACTGTTGACCTCCATGCACCTGTACTAACATCTCCCCCACCTGAGATTCCTTTTGCTCTTCATCGAGACAAATGCCCACATATCATGCCTGCATGGTATGCTTCAGTTACTTCCTATTCATCTATCTTTCATAATTTCCTTGCTGCCATTCATACTACAGTTGAGCCAAAGTTCTTTCAAGAGGCCGTTCAATTTCCAGAGTGGTGACAGGCTATGGCTGAGAAATTTTAGGCCTTTCAGCAAACACATATCTAGGATATTGTTCTCTGTCCTCCTGGCATCTCTTTAGTTGGTAGTAAATGGGTTTATAAGGTCAAGTATCGTCCTGATGGCACCATTGAACGTCGAAAAGCTCGTTTAGTGTCTCGAGGTTTTACTCAGCAATAAGGTATTGATTATGAGGAGACTTTTACTCATGTTGCTCAAATGCCTACCATTCGTACTCTTCTTGCGGTCGCTGCTGCTCGTTGTAGGCCCTTATACCAGATGGATATTAAAAATACTTTTCTCCATGGCTCTTTATCTGAGACAGTATATATGCAACCGCCTCTAGGGTCCAACATTCCTCCAGGACATGTATGTCTCCTTTGTCGTGCTGTTTATGGTCTCAAGCAGACACCCCGTGCTTGGTTTTAGTGTTTTTGCGATGTTGTGCTCAAGGCAGGCTTTATGGAAAGTCATCAAGATGCTTCTCTGTTTGTTCACACTACATCACATGGAAGAGTTTTATTACTCATTTATGTAGATGATATGATTATTACAGGTGATGATGTGGTTGGTATACAGTATGTAAAATCTCAGTTGCAATAATAGTTCCACATGAAAGATCTTGTATCTCTTTGGTATTTTCTTGGTCTAGAAATTTCTCAAAGCCCGCGGGGTGTACTTCTGTCTCAATAGAAGTACCTCTCGGATATTCTAGATCGAGCTGAGCTAACTGACGATGCAACTGTCGATACTCCACTCTAACAGCATGTCAAACTTCTCTCTTTTGATGGTGACCCTCTATCTGATCCTACCCGATATCGAAATCTTATTGGCCAGTTGGTCTATCTGTGCATCTCTCGACCAGATATCTCTCATGTTGTTGGCATTGTCAATCAATTTGTTAGTGCCCCACATTCTATACACTATGCTGCCTTATTACGGATTCTTCGGTATCTTCGGGGTACTACCACTCGCTCTCTTCGATTTCCTGCTACATCCAAGTTAGAGCTTTGTGCATATTCTGATGTTGATTGGGTTGGTGATCCCACTACTAGGAAGTCTATCACAGGTTATTGTATATTTCTTGATGATTCCCTAATTTCCTGGCAGAGTAAGGAACAAGATGTTGTTGCTCTTTCCAGCATCGAGGCAAAGTATCGTGCAATATCCACAACAGCTAAAGAGACTATTCATCTTCGTCGTCTTCTCAGTGATTTCGGTATTTCTGTTTCAACTCCTACTCCTCTATACTGTGATAATAAGAGTGCCATACAGATTGCTAATAATCCAGTATTTCATGAGAGGACCAAATACATTGAGATCAATGCTCATTTTGTCCGTCAACAAGTTATCAAGTACAAGACAATTCTATTTCCTCATATGTCATCCGCTGACGATCTTGCAGATTTCTTCACAAAGGCCTTACCTATTCATCGGTTTCAGTTTTTTATACGCAAACTCACTTTGTTTGATCTAACATGAGTTTGAGGGGGGTTGTTGATAATAGTGTATTGTAGTAGGTTTTAGTCCTATATTGGTTGTGAGAACACACCTCACCCTCCTCTACTTGTATAAATATATGTGTACACTCAATATTTAACTTAAGGGAAAGTTACCCAAGACTCTTTCTCTTACTTTACTTTAACATGGTATCAGAGCAACTCAGGTTCAAATCTCACCGACCACGAATTAAATGCGGATTTTCTAAAAATTGATACCGCTATGTGAGTCTAGGTTTCAACCCATAAAAAAGGACGCTCGACCTTCAGGGGCATGTTAGAATTAATATAAAACTATAATCCTTGATTATCACCATAACTCCGGAGTTTTGGTATAATGGTTAGAGGAACTAAATTTAAAAGCCAACACTATTAGCTCTTCATTCTTGCATGTAATATTGACTGTGCAATGGTGAATTTGGCTAAAAGAACTTAATTGTGCCTTCATACAAGGGTCACTGTGTATTTGGGGAGGCTTACTTTTTGGTTAAACTAGTTTTTAAGTTAATTTTTTATGTTTATCTATTTGGTGATATATCAAATAGATTAGATTATAAGTATCATTTTAAAAAGTTGGTATACCTTAAATTTTTTAAAAACTAGTTTCTAAGGTCACCTAAATAAGCAAGATTTGATTAAACAAATTATTATTCTACCCAAACAACTTTTATACAATTTTTATTATAAAAAATAAAAATCCACCAAAAGCTAGCATATATAACTTAAAGGTTTCTAAAAGTCAACCTTTCCAAACATATTCTATGACTCATCATAAGCAAACAATGATTAGCCAATTATTTTTTAATTTATTTTAAACAAAAGGAAAATTGAGAACCATAACAAAAACGTAACCACTAGTACAAATAGAAGCAGTCCCAATGGGTTGTAGGAACCGTTGGGGCTAGTTTTACCAGCACCAACGGATTTACCCGTTGGGACAATTCAGTTTTTCCCAAAAAAAAAAATCAGAGGGATCAAGCACGCGTGCCCCTAGCCCTAAATTTTATTTACCCCCAAAAATTTCGATCTCTCCCTCTCTGCTTCCCTCCCTCCCTCACTCTCTCTCGTCAAAGCCAGTGCCACCCTCCTCCTCTCGTCATTGTCATCGGAACTCTCTCGCCGCCTCCCTCCCTCTCTCGTTGCCAAAACCAGTGTCGCCCACCCTCTCTCTCTCGTCACCAAAAATGGCACTTCCCTCCCTCCCTTCCTCTCTCTCGCCAAAACCAGTGCCGCCCTCCTTCTCTCGTCATCGTCGTCGGAGCTCTCTCGCCGCCTCCCTCCCTCTCTCATCGCCAAAACAGTGCCACACTCCCTCCCTCCCTTCCTCTCTCTCGCCAAAACCATCGCTGCCCTCCTCCTCTCGTCGTCGTCGTCGGAGCTCTATCGCCACCTCCCTCCCTTTCTCGTCACCAAAACTAGCGCCGCCCTCCCTCCCTCTCTCGTTGCCAAAACCAATGCCGCCCTCCCTCCCTCCCCTCTCTCACAAAAACCAACGATGCCCTCATCTTCTCTCCTAAAAGCCCTAATTCAAGCTCCTCCTCTGATTCGAGCTCCTCCTCCTTCAGTAGTAGACCGACCACTCGATTGGACATTGTTGTCGCTGC
>NC_033800.1:120018859-120025678 GCF_001876935.1 Asparagus officinalis
CCCCCCCCCCTCCTTCCCTCAAAAACCTAATCACCACTTTGGCCTTCTCCTCCTCCTACAGTTGCTTTCCAACCGACTTTGCTCGCCACTCCTTCGCTGTTGCTGTCTTTTGTTTTCTACATTGAAAGGTATGTGAGTCTATTTCTTGCATTTCTTTTTATTTAGCTAAACCTCCTAAATCACATTAAATAGCTACCATGTTTGCTACTTTAGTTGATGTATCACGTATGCATTAATGTTTGGATATCTTTGATGCTAAATCAAATGCGAGATTGCTGATGTGGCTATTGAGATTAAAGGAGTGTATCTTTGTAACAATACTCTTTTTTATCGTCCTCCTCCAGCAGGTTGATTGGATTATTTTTAGATTTTTTTTCCTCATTTTATTGTCTAAAAATATTTATTCTCATGACTCAGTGGGATGTTTCAGTGCTTAGATATTAGAGTGAACTAATACGTATAGCTTAATATTTCTCCTCCTACTGTTGGGCGGTTAAGAGAAATCGGGACCGTTTCCATAATTCAAGTCCTTTTCAAACACGGTAGATCATTTGATAGTTAACTCTGGAAAAAAAAATTGTAGTAGCTCGTATGATCTTAATCTCCTGTGTAACTGGTAAGCTAAACGATGCACCATTAGTATAATTGAAATTAGACTGCTTGTGTTAAATTCAAACTCAAGATGAAAATTTTAGGGAATTTTGAAGAAAGAATCTGGTACTTGGTTGTGTTAGCTATCAATAAATAAACTAAATACATCATAATCGAAATAAAATTTTATTTCGGTAAAACAACTATTACTTCGACTTTTGATCCTGATAAAGTTGATATTTTTGTTTTTGCTTCATCAAGGCCAGCCCAGGAATTTTTCTTATAGGAAATAGTCATGTTGACACTGTATAGTTTCTAATCTCCATATTTCTAAGCATGTGATTTGTACTGAATTTAGGATCTTGTATTAAAAAAATATCTAGTATGCACTAATAGAAAATTTAGTAAAAAAAAATCTTTTGAATTCTAATTCATACATCTAATTCGCATTGTTTCGTGGGATAGCATTTGGATTATGGTATCAGTTCCCTACAATACTCGTACAAGGGTTATGTGTGGTCACTGGAGTTACTCCATCCAGCATTATTACTTTCTCATTACTGTAAACAATGGATTAACAGTGAGGGTTATGTGAAAGGGATAAGGATTTCGTGGAAGTCTTTCCTAAATTATTGAATTACCATACACTACCATGATCTCTCTCACTCAATATGTTAATGTATTACTCCACTTACATTCTGGGCATTTTCAATGAGATTTGTCACATCAAAATCATGTGTGCATCCTTATAACCATGCTCAATAAGATTTTTCTAGATTTATGTTAAGGTGTTCTTTTACAGTCTTATCAAATGCCTAATTAGTATTATGGAGTTGATTGAGTAGTTGGGAGCTAGCAAGTCACCAGCCTCATTCAAGCAAACAGTGGGATTTTAATTGATCAGAATTCTCTATAAGCTTGTGCGCATCATGAGCGTTCATTTAAAAACTTCTTCCTCAAAGCTCAGGTTTAGAGACATTTGTAATTTGCAATACTAAGATGATTTAGTATCATTGGTACCTATCTACTCTAATACATTGATTTTTTGAATATGCAGAAAGATTACGAGTTTCTGCCACAAGATCCTTATTGTCCCCTCAACTTTCCTATTATCTACTAAGGCATAAATACAAAGATGCAGGAGAGGGTCCGAGGCAATTAAAATCAGGTGAAGGTGGAGTGTTATGAACTATGGTTGAAGACCCCAGAAGAGAAGAGGCATGCTCTCTTCAAGGAAAAGTTGTTTGAAGGGATTGATGAAAAGTGTTGAGATGACCTATGTAAGTTTTATTCTTCTAAAAGCAAGCATGTATATATTTAACAATAAATATGATGTCTAGTATATACTTAGTATCAGATTGAAATCTAATTCTTACTTTTATGTGTTGGCAGAGGCAAAATGAAATTAGGTGAATCGAGAATCTAAGAAGCGATGTCGAGCAACCTATACAGGTGGCTTGAGAAGCATGGTTCGAGCAAAACAGAGAATGGTATAAAGTATTCTTTGAGTTTTAAAAAATACATATCTATATTTATAATATGATATGTTATACATATATTTTTTATTGAGTTACAGAGAGCTCAAATCGAAGAATCAGGTGGCTCCTCAAGTGCCTTGAAGGAGTATTTGGGTACCCATGCGACATTAGTGGATCCAACAAGTGACACATACTCATGTATATATCCTGACACCCAAACCTTTTGCTAGTCGATTGGGAGGCGTGCTAGGGGGCATCTTAGGGGGATTTACATAGGAGGGCTATAGCAAGCAGGAGCTCCGTAAATGTTTTGCTGATTATTTTCGATTAAATCAACAGTGACTTGTACTTTTAATTAACATACTTAAGACATTTGTATATTTTAGATATCCTCTTTATGTTTGGGACTTGAGTAATTTATAAGTTGTTGTATTCTGATTCTAGTTAATCTTTTGTTTTGGTTTTTATGCGTGGGAATGTATATGTTGTGAAAGGTTGTGAACAGGTATATTATATATTTTTGTGGGAAATGAATTATATGTAAATGTGGTAGGAGGAATCGGTAAAAGTAAAAAAAAATGAAAAACACAAGTACCAACGGTTAACCGTTGGTGCAAGTTTAGGTACTATTGGTGCACGAAACTTGCACCAATGATTTGAACCATTGGTGAAAGTTTCAACACCAACTGTTAGCACCGTTGGTGCAATAATCAGCACCAACGGTTGTAACCGTTGGTGCAGTCATTTGCACCAACAATACTAACCGTTGGTGTTGAAACTTTCACCAACGGTTCAAACCATTAGTGATGATTCTTGAACCAACGATTTTAACCGTTGGTGCTATTGTTTTATAATTTATTTATTTTGAATATTTAATTAAATTTTTTCTTGTACCAATGGGCAGAACCGTTGTGGCAGAGTTTACAACCGTTGGGGCAGATTCAGCCCCAACGCTACTTGCAGAAACAGTTTATTTTCCTGTCCCAGCGGTCCCAACCATTAGGGACATTACCTGCCTAACCGTTGGGACAGACCTTCTTTGTACTAGTGAACCTTTACCTTAATGGAACCAAAAGGATGTCTTCTCCTGTAATATACATCTAGACTTTTAACATTCTAACATACCTCCATAACTTTTGGAAATGTCACTCAATATCCAAAATGTTTGTAACAAAACTCTGAATCAAACTTTGTTACATCACACGTGTCACGCCCCCAAAATTCACAGCTTATTTTGAGATACATGACAATGGTAGCATATGCACAAAGTACACGTGCCATCAATATAATAAATTTTATTTTAAAAGAAATTTATTAACAAATAGAGAAATCTTAGAGCAAAACTACATTATAACAAGTTCACTATAATGAGGCAAAATACTCTTATTACATATGCATAGTAGCAATACTCGTATTACTTTAACTTTCAGCATCAATCATCCTAAAAGATCCTTCTCATGTTCCAAAGCTCTGAGATACAAACAAAGGTATCTAATTTTTATCTGAAAAAGATTAAAAAACAACGGGGTGAGTTTACACTCTATGAGTAAAAAACTTATCATTAGCGGATTAGACAAGTTTAAAAATTTATCAATACTAAAATATAAATAAGCTATCGTAAAAAAATAACGATTAAGAAACACATAATATTTTGAGTAAGGGGAATTTCCAAAGATAGATGTGATATTTCATAAAAGAATATTCACAAATTATGAAATAATACCAATGAACACTAAATACTTTTAAAATCGTAACTATCCATCTAAATCCACACATGCAAAATTTCCTCAGTTGTCATACTAAGGCTACGAAAATTATAGCCTAGTAGCATGGGAATGTGCATCAAATAACTATAAGCCAACCCTATGACAAAATATACCTAACACTACCATAGGTTGCCTGAAGGTCACTTTATTTTTACCAAAAAGGCCAATTTAACATTGGTCGGTACATTCAATACCATATGGTAGGTTTAAACAAATCACTTCACTCCATAGCGGAATTCTGAGGATTTTTGACATTTAAAAAACTTTCCTTTTCGCTCAAAGTATCACTCATAATTTTAACTAGTATGAAAAGCAATATAAATGCTTAAACACTTTAACAAACTGTTCTCATATCAATTTCCTGAAAGTAAAATATTCATGAATCTAAATGAATAGATAAGTTATTTTTGTCAAATAGAACTCTTTAATAAATGCATTTGAACAGTAAATTTAAAATGATATATTTTCAATAATCTCATATACTAAAAAATATTTACCTTGTAAAAAATAAATACCTGTCACAATTTAAATTTGTTAATAATTATTAGTAATGAACATAATAACATGTCTAATCCACCATTTCTCTACACAAAAATAAATTATCATTTAAATAATATATAATAGAAAATATCTAATGAGAAGAAATCTACTCACCTCAAGAGATTTGATAATAATTTGGAGAATCTTACTCCAAGAACCTACTTCTCGATCAAACCTGTATGCATACAATATGTATATGTGAGGCCCCTGTTTTCACACATGGCTGTAGTCCAAGGTGAATCCAGAGATGTCAAACATGCCATGCACCCAACACTATGCATAAACATGTTTCACCATCACATTATTATCACTCTAGCAATGTCAAATGTAAAGAAGAGAGGGTACAAGCAGATATAACCAAGACGACAATATAAGGAACACAACGTAGAGAAGAAATATTCAATAATAACTATGATTATGCTCCAACAGAAGAAAAGAAAGTATATCTGATAAACTAAAGCAAGAGTAATATATCTCTAAACACAAGAGTTAACTGATACAGTACTAAGGCACTAAGCCTCCAAAATAAAATACATCTCTAAAAGAAAACTAAAATCATAAATAGTCCACTGTGGAGCACTAACTAGCTAACTATGAATGACGGTGACTATGTTGAATCCCCCATCAACCTGCGGCTCTCCAAAACTCTGACCCGTTACTTGAACAGATGTGAATACAACAGCGTCAGAGCGCTAGCAAGAACATCTCCGCCCGCCCCTAGGGGAAGGGCGAACGCATATAATGGAGGCTCTATCTATAATATGCATAATCTACCTATATCATTTACCCTGTACTAAGTAGAGTTAAGATTTAGAAACCCACAACACGAGATGAGTACATCGAACGAATAATCCAAACAAGGAAACCCTCATATATATACAATGTATCTCAAATTGTGGATCGCTAAATATCAACTCCAAAACCTATAAATAGATAATCAACAAAGGAAAATATATCACCAACACCTCATCCAAAATACGTCGTATATGTCGTATCATAGCATCTCAAACTACCATTGGGTAGGTGGTACGGAAACAAAAATACAATCTTGTGAAAACCTCATCAAAGACACATCGTGCATGTCTAAACACAATATTACACACACCCCTCAGGGTAGATGACACAGGAGCAAATACACAATCCTGTGTAATCCTCTTCATCAAAAATAGTATGGAGTTTAGGTGCTCACAATATCCTGTGGCTTATTGTAATACCATGCGGCTCACTACCTAACTCGAACACCAAGCGGAGTATAGGCATATCAGCCTAATCCGAAACACAATGCAAACAAAAGAGATGTGGAGTCTCGGTGCTCACAGTATCCTGTGGCTCATCGCAGTACCATGCGACTCACAACCGGACTAGAAACATCTATGCAAAAGTATGATGCGGAGCATGGGTACTCACAGTATCATGTAGTTCATCGCAATCTCATGCAGCTCACAACCTATCTCGGTCATCCATGCAACACTTGATGTTGACTTATGCAACTCGTTAATTGTCACCCCTACGTCGCGATGAGCTCAACACATAGCCACGCACTCCCGAGGATCCGTGCGTGCCTAAACCCCAATATGTACACTAACATGGCCACGCACGTGTATCAACGTGCGGGCCTGAACTTTATGTTCACGACCAAACATGCGTGGAAGATCAAAATTTGCAAATAGCTCCAGATCAGTCAACTGATAACGTATTAGTCGAGTAGGCGACGACATGCACAACAAAACAGTCTCGATCGGTCGACTGGTTCCCTATATCGATCGATCGACCAGAGAGAAAATATAGGGTTCTGTAACTTGATCGATCGACTGATCAATATGGTTAGTCGACCGACCCAAGCGCTAAAACAAAACTAATAGTTTTCATGAAGTTAATCGATTTTCTAATAAATTTGTAAAATTTCAACATGGGATGTAAATCATGATTTAAATTTTGCATTAAATTTTTTGGGGCTCGGCCAAACAAGTGTTCATCAATAAAAACATGAATTTGGGTTTTAAAAAAATTCCTAAACATCACTAATCAGATTTAACTTGATTAATTAGGGCTCTAGATTCTAATAAATTCGTAAATTAGCAAATAATTATATTTCTAGGCATCAAAAACGTGTCTTTTCTTTACATAGTGTTTGGTCCTGAAGTTCTATTCATAAGATTAGGGTTTAGTTCATCCTAAAACAAAACTCTAAGGGGAAATGGTTTAGGAAGAGATGAACTTGCCTTAGAAATTTTTTTGGATCCCTCAAACGTGGAAGAAGATTCGATCTTCCTTCACAAAAGCAGTAGATCTCGCTCTCCTCTTGCACTTTGCTTCTCAAAGCTTCTCCAAATTTTAAAGAAGAATTCTCTAGGGTTTCTGAGGGAGAGAGATGACTGCTCAACGTGAGAGAAGGGCTAAGGAGGGAGAGAGTTTGGGTTTTATATGTATATATATACACATGA
>NC_033800.1:120025896-120034487 GCF_001876935.1 Asparagus officinalis
TTTTTCCATAATATTTTCAAATTTACGGGGTTTTATATTCACCCCTCCTTAAAGAGAATTTTGTCCCAAAAATTTAGCAATTTAATATAAATCACAAGGTATAAGTAACACATGCAATATTTACACTTAGCATCTAGAATGGGAATATTCCCAATTAACCTCTAATTGAACAGAGCTGGTACGTTGGGCGAAAAATCCAAACAATGAACCCCTATGTACCATATGTTCAGAACGATTAGCTGTTAAGTGTTAATACCTACATTCTAGCACGAAGTGTAAATACAACTATATAAGTATAATAATCACCATCAATGTTATATCTAGAAATATACCTACTCGAAAAGATGTGGATAGTCGCGACGCATATCTTCTTCGCGCTCCAAGTAAGCTTCCTCAGCTCCTTTCCTATTCCATTGGGCTTTGATGTCTTAAAATCTTTTTGTTATGAAAACAAATTTTCTTTGATCAAATCTTTTTTGTTTTCATGATTATTGATCTTATTTTGATGAGAGGTTTGTTTTTATATAACCCTCCGGGTTTATTGGGTGTTTATTCCCAAATCATGTTTACCGGATGCTAGAATGATTATATGGGTTAGAACAAGCTTTAGAGCTTGATATATTGTTGCCTCTCTTGAAATTCTTTTGTTAAAGATTTTGTTTTGATTTGTTGCTTTGAATTCATTATATTTCACTTATATGATGATATTTATGTGTTTGTGCTAATGGATCATCTATTCGTGCTTTATAATGTATTCTATGAGTGGTTTGATCAAGTTATGTAAAGAAAATTTTCTTTTTGATCAAACATTGTTTTTGGACTCAAATCTTGATTTATGATTTCATTTGAGTGATTTGTTTTCTTTTGAAAACTTTTTACATGATTCTCATGTATTCTTTCATAAATCTATTTTATACATAATGTTTATGTTCTTTGATATGAGACATTTGTTTTAAATGATACATTTATATGTGTTCTCTTTATCTCTTGAATGTGAGTGATTGTTAGCATATCTTTTATGCTTGCTCACATATTTGCCATGATCTTTCTTTGTCTATATTCTATATGGCTTTTTGATAGGGGAGCATTCCCTATAATTGTTTGATACTCACCTATGCTTATTGATAGGGGGAGCTTTCGCTCTCTTAATTCTTTTGTCCCCTTTTTGATGTTGTCAAAGGGGGAGAAATATTGTGAGTATATCTATCTTGTTTGTTTATATGCATGTGAGTTATTATCTTGTATATGTTCATTTCCTTCATGCATATATTCTTTTTGTAAATTGTTTGTCATCATCAAAAAGGGGGAGATTGTTGGCCTTCTTGTTTTGATGATGATTTACAAACAATTTACTACTAATGTTGTTTGTCTAGTGCTTGTATTATCTATTCATTGTAGACAAACAACGTAGTTGGAGGATGGATGGATTGCGCTTCAACGATGATATCCAAAGGAGGTTGGCGGAATGTCGGTGAAGCCTTGCTATTCAAAGTTCAAGATCCAAGTTAAAGCTTCATCCGCGAGATTACCTAGAAGAGCTTATTGAAGATCAAGATCTAGCTTGGGTAATTTAGTTTAGGAATTTATATTATGTGTGTTAGTACTTTAAGCTCAATCATATACACACATACACGTTTTGGTTTTTGTATATATATATAGTTATATATATACATATATATTTTGGTTTGATAGTTTTCAAGTTTTACTATGAAACAATTGAATATAATTAGAAAACATATTTTTGTTTCATACTCATATGCATATATATGATATCATCAATATCAATTTTAGTTAGTTAAATGAAATCATGTTTTAGTGCATTATATGTGTATTTTGATAAAATACTACATTCATTGTTTATAGCCTTCATAACAATAGTTTACATCTTTCTTCAAGTCTATAAAATCATTTTGTAAAGTTTCAAATGTTGGTTTAGCCAAAATATCAAAATTCACATGTTTCAAATGATATTTTATCAAAATTCACATGTTTACATTTTCGCATGTTTATTATCATGTCTATAATCATTCCCCAAAGTTTTACATTTTTTGGAATTTATTTGATATTTTTAAACAGTGTTTTAAAATCAGCAAAATAGGTTTTTCATGTGTCAGATTTCGGTCGACCGCACCGATCGACCGATCATTTGTTCATTTCTCACCATGCGACAGAGAGTTGGTCGGTCGACTGGTCCGGTCGACCGAAAGCTCCATCGGTCGACCGCACCGGTTGACCGACGATGGTCCAGGCTGATTCTTCGTATTTTTGCTCTCTGTCAGTCGACAGACGAAATTTCCGGTCGACCGACTATATGACCGTTGCTTTTTTCAACGGCTATTTCCTGAGCTGTTTGCTGGACTATTTTGTCATTTTGTTTGGGGTTTTTGTTGAGATCTTGAGTGGGTATTGTTCGCGGGAAAAATCGTTTCTTTCTTTGTAATTGATGTTCGCGGGAAAAATCGTGTCTTTCTTTATTGATTCCATTGCACTCTTAAATAACAACTTTTTGAGTTACAAAGATCCGGTCTTTTTATAAGATCCAGTTACAATGAAAATCAGAGAAAATAAAAGAAAGATTACAACTTTTTATCCTTGTTTGTCGAACGAATCGCGAGCTCCTGTTTTGCGGTTGCTCGCTTTTGTGGGTTCTTTGCCTGCGCCGGGGTTTATCTACGCAGTACAACGGGTATTATTTCACGAAGGAAATAATAGCCGGGGGGGATTGGTTCACCAAGGAAACAATCGCCCAAATCTCGGGATCAAAGACCAAGCTTTGATCCGGAGTGTACCTGCGTAGATCTGAGATCCGGTCCTTTCGAACTCTTGCCTTATTTGGCGTTGACGATCGCCGAGCACCAGATCTGGATGAGCAAGTCCTCGAAGTCCTAAAGTTTGAATCTTTTTTAGATCTGAGTCTTCAATCCAGCAGGGCTTCGCCTCCAAAAAATCCAACCGTTGAAAATGAACAACCCTTGGCCTATTTATAGGCTCTCTTTACTGTGCCCACGCACGGAATAGTGTCGGCCACCTATAGGTGGCCGGCACTGGGCCGAGCCCCCCCTCGGGCGTTTTTGGTTCTATCCGTGATTCGGTTCTGTGGTTGATTTATCCAGACCTTGACTCATTGATCTGATTTGGCAGTAAGTCAGATTCCTGATTTGGCAGTAAATCCACTTCTGAGTTCGAGTCCGAAACCGATCTTGATTCGGTCGTGATTCATCCGAGTTCGCTCTTGTTTGGATGACTCGTTGACTCCCCGAACCGTTGGCTTGATTCCGCACGCGAATGGATGCATTCCGTTGCTCGCGTGCGATTCGTTGACCTTGTCGCCTCGTCACTCGATGGTTTGTCGAATCATCGCGCCGAGCTATGCCAAGAGACTTATAAGCAATTTTACATGCCTACAGATACCCCCTCCAAAGTATTTCAGCCGCGTTCTTTTATAGAAGAGTCTGGAATGCTTTGGACATAATTGTCCCAACCTTTAGTCGGTGTAACGGGACCTTGGAATTGCTTCTGTTCTTGATTCCTTCAATCCTTCAGGCTATTCGGTGCTTTGTTGAATATCTGAAAGGGTTTCGGTGCTGCATTTATTGTCTGACCGTTGTCGGAATTTTGAATTTGAAGTCGATTCCTGATTTTCTAATCTTTAGTTGACCATCGATTGTTGGCGCTGAGTTTTTATTCGCGACGCGTTGTCCGGCGTAGTGTTGTTGAGTTATCCTTAAGAATATTTCTTAGAAAAATATTCTCCAGAAACTTCTCAACCAAAAATAGGGAACAGTTTATACTCATATACCTTATTGGAGTATTTTCTGTGCCTAAATGAGCTGAACCGGCCTGATAATGAGCTGAACCGGCTTGATAATGAGCCAAAAAAGGCAGTAATTCGGCTCAAAAAATTATTTTTTATCCTTCCGGCAGTAATTTGGCTCAAAAAAATCTTCCGATCCTTCCGAATGTGTGGGGGAGGCAAGAATAAACAAGAGATTGAACCCTCGGTCGATTTGAAGTTGTTTCGACGCTCGATTCAGCTTCAATTTGAATTCTGGTTTGAATCTGGTTCAAACTGGTTCAATCTGGTTCAGGACTGGTTCACCCTGGTTCAAGGCTGGTTCAGACTGGTTCAAGACTGGTTTAGACTGGTTTGGTCTGGTCTGGTCTGGTTCAGTCTGGTTTGGCTAGTTCACATTATAAAAAGGGGGTTCTTTTTCCTCCCCTCTTCCTCCTCTAGGGCCGGCCCCCTCTTCCTCCTCCTTCTTGGATTCCTCTTCCCTCTTGCATTCTCTTTCCCTTAGATCTTAGACTGAAAAATCCCTCAAAAATCTCTAAATAAAAATTTCTCTCAGGCCCCTCGAGCACGTGGTCTGAGCCTCTTTCAAGCTTTGATTTTTGTCGGATCTTCGAGCTTTCCCTCAGGTAAATCCTCCATAATTTTGGCATTTTTTCATGTTTAATTTAATTTATAAATCTGTGGGGTCGCATGCGAGGGTTAGGATTAAGATTTGGCGCCTCGAGCTCACCTTTCAGGGGGGGAAATTGCAAAAAAGAGGAACTTTTTCTTGAATCTGATCCCTTAAATTTTTTTGTAGGTCACCATGTCTCGTATTGTGAGGGATCAATCCTCTACCGCGTCGGCCGATGGCGCGCCTCCCTCTTATGCCGGTGAGCTATTTTTGGAAATTTACAAATTAGTCCATTTTTTCTTGGAAATTTGCAAATTGGCCCTTTTTACTCCACGTTGTGTTTTGCTTGTTCAAAACCATATCTCAAAATAAAGGGGGCGTTTTGACGCTGCATTGTGCCTTATAAGGCATGTATATATTGTCGATATACCCTATCTTATAAGTGCATAATGTGGCTAAATCGTCTCACCCTTTATAAGGTAGTGACTCTATCTTACCCATTCGTAAGATGAGTTCAATTTCCTTTTATAACTGGAATTAACAAACGTTTAATTGCTTGTTTTCAGTTGAGCACCCTTCCGGAGCATTTTCATCTCATGCGGTGAACGGACGTCGTGGGGATGTTTTATCTTCGGTTTCCACCAGGCACATCCTAATATCCGACGATGAAGGGGAAGCCCGTGATAGGAGGATGGTGAGTCCCGAAATCATCCTAATATCCGACGATGAAGGGGAAGAGGATCCCATTGCTGCAATTATGTCTGACCAAGAATCTGTCTTCCTGGTCTCCGAATCCTTGCAGGACATCCTCCAAAAAGTAGAGAAGGTTATACAACAAACGGTCCCCGCCATTAGTTCTGGACGGGGAAGAGATTATGATTTGCTCCCTTTTATAGCAGATAGTCTTAAAGACATTCAGCGTGTAGGTGGCATCCGGCTAGCTGGACGATGTGAGATAAGGTTGACTTGCTTAGAAGAACTCATATATCGTTTTGAAGAGCTAGTAGACTTCGACCCTATGATGAGGCCACACCGCTTATGATCGATGCTCAGACTCAGAGGGTGCGAGAGCGTAAGGCCCGAGCGAGACGCATATCGGAGCAAGAAGTCATCGTTGCGAACTTGTACGAACGGCAATATCGTCTGCAGAGTAAGATGGATGCTTATAACGACATTGCTGATGGGACGGGGATCAGGACCGTCCAAGGGGAGAGGACTCTAAAAGATTTCGAGCTCGAGAGTGCCAGGGTTCAAAATGTTTATAGAGGAGAGCTGGAGGTTCTTCACGCGTTGCGCCGAGAAGACGTAACCGCCGATGCTGCCGCCATTCTTGCTTATACCAAGCTTCAGGAGGAAGAAGAGGAGAGGGTTCGAGTGGAACACGCCGAGAAACTTGCCGCTGTTAAGGCTACGCTTGCTTCCTTCAGTTTGTTAGATCTGATTTGAGATGTCTCCTTGTATCTGCACTTGGTTTGATTTTATTTGCTGAATGCTTTGACTTTTGATCTTTTTAGTGGAACTGGTTTTTATCTTTATCTTTATTATGATTCCTCATTCCGTTTGAAATGATTGACCATAATACTTTTAGGATTTTTGGCAAACCCTCAGCCATCAACGGGTTTGATTAGCCTTTACCGATTACCGTTTGAATCGGGCTAGCATGCGGATTGTCTAAGCCCGTTCTGCATGTAACGTTATGCTAAGAGAGTGAATTCTCTGAGACTTTGTGCTATGATGTCGAATACATAGACTTCGCCATTGTTACGGGAATAGGCTACCCGACGACACATATTAGGTGTTGACTTTAGGATTTTTGGCAAACCCCCAGCCCTCAACGGATTTGATTTGCTCTTACCGATTACCGTTTGAATCTGGCTTACATGCGGATTGCTTTAGATCCGTTCTGCATGTGACGTTGTGCTAAAGGAATGAACTCCCTTAGGCTTGATGCTACGATTTCGAATACGTAGACTTCGCCATTGTTACGGGAATAGGCTATCCAGCAACGTGTTTTAGACGCTGACTTATCCCTACTTAGGCTTCGGGATAAAATTCCCCAGAATCGAACTCTGGTGTCTTTTTCTACGGAGAAAGACTAAACCGGCGACGCGTGTTAGGCGTCGGCATATCCTTTCTTAGGATTCGGGATGAAATTCCCCATGCGAGTAAGGCATGGATTCTGGTGTTATTAATAACAACCTGTCACAATGTTGAATATGTGAACGGGTGTTCTTTTTAACGGTTAAGAACTAACCGGCGGCGAGGGTTAAGCGCCGACTTATCCTTGCTTAGGTTTCAGGATAAAATACTCCAGAATCGAACTCTGGTGTCTTTTTCTACGGAGAAAGACTAAACCAGCGGCGTGTGTTAGGCGTCGGCATATCCTTTCTTAGGATTCAGGATGAAATTCCCCACGCGTGTAAGGCATGGATTCTGGTGTTATTAATAACAACCTGTCACAATATTGAATATGTGAACGGGTGTTCTTTTTAACGGTTAAGAACTAACCGGCAGCGCGAGTTAAGCATCGACTTATCCTTGCTTAGGTTTCTGGATAAAATACCCCAGAATCGAACTCTGGTGTCTTTTTCTACGGAAAAAGACTAATCCGGCAGCGCGTGTTAGGCGCAGACTTATCCCTGCTTAGGATTTGGGATAAACTTCCTAGGATGAATCCTAAATTGACAAATTTTGGAAACTTATCCCTGCTTAGGATTTGGGATAAACTTCCTAGGATGAATCCTAAATTGACAAATTTTGGAAAGATCGGTGCGGGAAATGAAGAATTTTATATTCTATTTCCCGGTCTTCTTTTAGGGTGAAGGCAAACCTGAATAACAAGGAAGGAAGAATTTTATATTCTATTCCTTGATTCTGGAAAGGGAGAATTTTATATTCTATTTCCAGCGCAAAAGAAACTAGAAGTGGGATCTCCACTCCGAGAATCTAGAAAATCTAGACAAACCTGCCTTTTATAGGATTGGTTATCTAAACTGAAAAAAGAGTTCTTCGTTTATCGAAGTGAAGTTTCAACTTTGGCTATAACCGTGAGAAGATTTAACCAAAGAGAGGGAGTTCTTTCGTTTATCGAAAAGGGACTCCGAACTGAAAGTGGACCTCTTGCTCATGGAGAGAATCAAGAGGGCCAGAAAAACATTTTTGGTGGACTCACTGTCAATTGAAATTGATCAGTGAGGGCTTTTGGTGGTGAAAATGATTTTGGGTTATCCTCTAGAATATTAAGTGTAATATTCTTCAAGGAACTTCCCGGTAAATGGGTTATCCTGAATGTACTAGGGATAGTATTTTTTCAGGAACTTCCCATTTATTGGCATTAATTGCCTGGTGCCTTCTTGAGTAATCAGGCGATATGCACCGTTTGAGTAGACTGTGTCTATCACAAACGGTCCTTCCCACTTGGGTTCGAATTTACCTTTCTTCTTGGAATTGAGGATTATCGGTCGTCGAACAGCGAGGACCAGATCTCCTTCCTTGAAACTTCTCTGTCGGACTCTTTTGTTAAAAGCCCTGGATATTCTGGCTTGATATAACTCAATTTATTGTTGAGCCTCCAAGCGCTTTTCGTCCAATCTCTCGAGTTCTTCGAGACGTTTCTGATGGTGTTCTTCTGTCGTCATCTCAGTTGCGAGAGCGATCCGATGTCACAAAACCTGATGAATGCGTTGCTTATGAACTGTGGACCGTTGTCATGAATGATCCGTCTTGGCACGCCGTGTCGGTATATGACATGATGCTTGATGAAATTGATGACGTTGTTCGTCTTCACTTCTCTAAGCGGAATTGCTTCAGCCCACTTTGAAAAGTAATCCGTGATTGCCAGAATGAATCGATCACCTTTGACTAAAGGGGGAAAAATAGGACCGACAATATCCATACCCCATGTCTCGAACGGCCAAGACGTGATTGACGTGTGCAACTGCTCTGGCGGTTGATGCATATAATTTGCATGTATCTGGCAAGCGTGGCATTCTCGTGCGTATTCGATTGCATCTCGAACCATCGTTGGCTAGAAATATCTCATTCTCCTGATGCGATCATACAGTTTGGGACCAGGCTGATGCGCACCACATTCTCCTTCGTGCGCTTCCTTAAGAACTTCTTCTGCTTCTTTGTTCGAAAGGCATCGGAGTAACAAACCATCGTACCCTCGACGGTATAATGTAT
>NC_033800.1:120035161-120044358 GCF_001876935.1 Asparagus officinalis
GGGGCGATGTAGTGTTAACCTCGTGGGTTTTATCCGGCAAGTCATCATATACTTCTGCCGTATCCGTTGTCGGATTTGCCGCCAAAAGATCGTAAATTGCTTGTCCTTTGTTCGACTTCTGCTGTTTGAAGTGCAAATCGTATTGGGACAAGAGAAGGGCCCATTTCGCTAACTGCCAATTCATAGAGGCCGGTTGCGTCATAAACACCCGTACTGGATTAACGTTGGAAATGACGTAAATCGTCTGTCCAACCAAGTAATGCCGCATCTTTTGCATTGCGAATACCAATGCGAGGCATTCCTTCTCAATCATCGGATATCGAGACTCGGCGCCTATCAAGGTCCGACTTAGGTAATAAACTGCCTGTTCGTGACCGTTATCGTCGTCTTGTGCTAGTAAAGCACTTATCGAGTGGTTCATCGCCTTGATGTAAATCAAGAACGGTTTACCCGATTTCGGTGCAACAAGAACAGGAGGATTCGTCAAATACGTTTTGATATCTTCGAATGCTTTTTGGCAGGCATCGTCCCAAGTGAATGACACCCCTTTCTTGTTTAGCTTAGAAAATGGTTGGCACTGCTTTTTGGCAGGCATCGTCCCAAGTGAATGACACCCCTTTCTTGTTTAGCTTAGAAAATGGTTGGCACTTCCCAGAAAGGTTTGAGATGAACCTTAGCTTAGAAAATGGTTGGCACTTCCCAGAAAGGTTTGAGATGAACCGCCGGATGTAAGCTAGTCGCCCATGCAATCCTCTGAGCTCTCTCAAATTTCTAGGAGGTTGCGGTTCGTGTATCGCCTTCACCTTGTCAGGATCGATATGTATACCTTTAGTGGTGATGACGAATCCAAGGAATTTTCCGCTAGACATTCCAAGGAAAGATTTAGTAGGGTTCATCTTCAATTGATGACTCCTCATGAGATCGAACATCGTCTTCAAGTCATTGATGTGATCTTCTTTGTTGCGGCTTTTTACAACCAAATCATCAACGTAGCACTCAACTGTTTTCCTGAGATGTTCTTGGAAAATCTTAGTCATTGTTCGCTGATATGTGGCGCCTGCATTCTTTGCATCACCGTGTAGCAAAAGACACCAAGAGGTGTTCTGAACGCTGTATGCTTCTCGTCATCTGGGTGCATCTTGATTTGGTTATATCCTGAAAACCCATCCATGAAAGACATTCTCTCAAATCCGCATGTATTGTCAATAATAACATCCGTGATTGGGAGAGGAAAATCGTCTTTTGGACATGCCGTATTCAGGTCCCTGAAGTCAATGCAAATCCTGATTTTACCGTTCTTCTTCATGACCGGAACGATATTAGCTAACCAATCTGGATGTTGTTCCTCTCGGATAAATCCTGATTCGATCAATTTCTTAACTTCAGCCTCAATGGCTTCCATAATCTGCGGACGAAACCGTCTTTGCTGTTGCTTGACAGGTTTGGCATCCGGCTTGATATCGAGATGGTGCATTGCCACATTGGGGTCGAGCCCTGGCATATCCTCGTAGTTCCAAGCAAAGACGTCAATATACTCCCTGATGAGAGCAATTATCTCCTCCTTCTCATTTGAGGGAAGACTATCGCTGATGAATATCGGCTTTGGGTTGGCCTCGTCGCCCATGTTAACTTGGACTATTTTATCCTCAGTGGGGGGTTCTCTCTGTTCGAACCTGTCACCATACTGCATATTCAGATGATGAACCCACGGGTCTTCCCATGTTGGCATTTGATCATCGTCCTCTATCGTAGACGGATCAACTGTAGCCATATTTACCATTAGGGCTTTGAATGCCTCCCCTAAACTTGTGTCGGAATCCTCGGCTGAAGCCATTAGGGCTTTGAATGCCTCCCCTAAACTTGTGTCGGAATCCTCGGCTGAAGAATCAGAAGAGTATCATTTCTTAGTTTTGTTAGCAATTTGATCGATAATTTGCCAACCACATTCATCATCGGATGAGGAAACATAGCCTAAGCCTCGCCCGTATTTATAATAATCCTCTGGTCTCCCTTTTGGTACATATACCGCTTTGGCTGGAGTACGAGGACCTCGATCGAAGTATAAACATTCTCCGAGTGTGAAATCGTACCCCTGCTTTTCCATGAGCTCGCGCGCTTCCGGACTATATTTAGATAAATGCCGACCAGGTTTGTCATCATCTTCATCTTCACTTAGGAAATGATCTGGTAACGGAGAGCTTTTTCCTTTACCGTAAATTACTTCTTTTGCACCTCCTATCTTGTTCGGGATGATCATGGTTGTTCCGAAAGAATGCTGGAGGCGCTCCTTTGTTACATAGGATGATCGAAGCGGCATATACAAATCGGTATTATTGTACAATTCTGTTATCACATCATCAAGAGACAGGGAGTACTCTAAATCATTATTTATTTCATTAGTGGCAAGTTGCCAGTTACAACTGCCATCTATTTATTTCATTAGTGGCAAGTTGCCAGTGACAACTGCCATCTGACGATTGATCATCGTCAAGACTGATTACAAAGGGTACAATGTCATTTAAAACAAAACCACCATCGTAATCGAATCCGGCTTCAGAATCAGCTTCTTCTCCGCTGTCTGTGCCCTGGGCCGATGGTTCAGTATCGGATTCGTTACCATAAAGGAGAGAATCAGTGAAATAATTCTCAAACCCTTTAAATGGTTGTTTATCCGCGACCACCGTCCTGACCCTTCCATCAGTGTCGACATATTTCAGACACTGATGTAAGGTGGAGGGAACTATAACATTACTATGGATCCAAGGCCGACCCAGTAGTAAGTTATATGATGTCTCAGCATCAATCACGTAACACGTGACTTCCGTCTTCAGATCACCCATTTGGCACTTTATCCGGATCTTTCCCAAAGGCCTTGACCCGCTGGTGTTGAATCCGTAAATGACCGTGCCTATAGACGCCAATTTGCTGACTGGAATACCAAGACTATGCATAAGGCGAAGCGGCATAATGCTCACAGCTGACTTCCGTCTTCAGATCGCCCATTTGGCACTTTATCCGGATCTTTCCCAAAGGCCTTGACCCGCTGGTGTTGAATCCGTAAATGACTGTGCCCGTAGACGCCAATTTACTGACTGGAATGCCAAGGCTATGCATAAGGCGAAGCGGCATAATACTCACAGCGGAACCCAATGTTGACTCAGCAGTTCCGGCTGTTCAGGTACCGGCTTGACTTGAGTCAGGAACACTTCTGAGTTGGCCAAAGCTTCTTGCAAAGCCTCCCTGGTTTCCTTGGACAGCCGCAGCAATTCATATAGCGTTATCCGTGCTGGAATATTGGCTAAGTCAGGAACCCTTCTGAGTTGGCCAAAGCTTCTTGCAAAGCCTCCCTGGTTTCCTTGGACAGCCGCAGCAATTCATATAGTGTTCTTCTCATCTGGAAGAAGACTACCGCTGATGAATATGGGCTTTGGATTGGCCTCATTGCCCATATTAATTTGGACTACTTCATCTTCGGTTGGTGGTTCTCTCTGTTCGAACCTATCACCGTATTGCATGTTTAGGTGATGAACCCATGGGTCT
Source organism: Asparagus officinalis (assembly GCF_001876935.1). Classification (NCBI taxonomy): domain Eukaryota; kingdom Viridiplantae; phylum Streptophyta; class Magnoliopsida; order Asparagales; family Asparagaceae; genus Asparagus; species Asparagus officinalis. Next base: position 120,038,702 of record NC_033800.1, read on the forward strand.
TCCCACGTTGGCATTTGATCGTCATCCTCCAACGTAGATGGATCAGCTGTAGTCATGTTTGACATTAAGGTTTTGAACATTTCTCCCAAACTTGTGTCGGAATCCTCAGCTGAAGAATCTGGCATGTACCCATCCTTAGCTTTATTAGCAATTTGATCGATAATCTGCCAACCACATTCGTCATCTGATGAAACATAACCTAATCCTCGCCCATATTTATAATAATCCTCAGGTTTCCCTTTTGGTACATATACCGCTTTGGCTGGATTACGAGGACCTCGATCGAAGTATAGACCTTCTCCGAGTGTGAAATCGTACCCCTGCTTTTCCATGAGCTTGCGCGCTTCCGGACTATATTTGGATAAATGCCGACCAGGTTTGTCATCATCTTCATCTTCACTTAGGAAATGATCTGGTAACGGGGAGCTTTTTCCTTTACCGTAGATCATTTCTTTTGCACCTCCTATCTTGTTCGGGATGATCATGGTTGTTCCGAAAGAATGCTGGAGGCGTTCCTTTGTTACATAGGATGACCGAAGCGGCATATACAAATCAGGATTATCATACAACTTTTTTATCACATCATCAAGAGACAGGGAGTACTCTAAATCATTATTTATTTCATTAGTGGCAAGTTGCCAGTTACAACTGCCCTCTGACGATTGTTCATCGTCAAGGTTGATTACAAAGGGTACAATGTCATTTAGAACATAACCGCCATTGTAATCAAATCCGGCTTCGGTATCAGCTTCTCCTCCGCTGTCCGTGCCTTGGGCCGATGATTCAGTATCGGATTCGTTACCATAAAGGAGAGAATCAGTGAAATAATTCTCATACCCTTTAAATGGTTGCTTATCCGCGACCACCGTTCTAACCCTATTATCAGTGTCGACATATTTCAAACACTGATGGAGAGTTGAGGGAATTATAACATTACTATGGATCCAAGGCCGACCCAGTAGTAAGTTATATGATGTCTCAGCATCAATCACGTAACACGTGACCTCCGTCTTCAGATCACCCATTTGGCACTTTATCCGGATCTTTCCCAAAGGCCTTGACCCGCTGGTGTTGAATCCGTAAATGACCGTGCCTGTAGACGCCAATTTGCTGACTGGAATGCCAAGGCTATGCATAAGGCGAAGCGGCATAATGCTCACAGCGGAACCCGGATCCACTTGGATTCGGTTGACTTCGTTGGAGCCAATGAATCCGATGAAATATAGGGGCCGATCATGGTTTGAAATCTTCGTCTGCATATCCTCTTTAGTGAAGGTGATGCAGGGAAGGTTCTTAGCCGCTATGTTGTAGTGTTGAATTGACAGATCTAGCTCTTCAGGTGCCGGCTTGACCCGAGTGAGGAATGCTTCAGAATCAGCCAAGGCTTCTCGTAAGGCTTCCCTAGTCTCCTTAGACAACCGCAGCAACTCATACAACGTTATCGTTATCCGTGCTGGAATGTTGGCTAGTTGAGCCATTATATCGAAGGCTTGCAGAGTCTTTGAGCTTTTCCGGTTTGTCTTTTCCAATCGGGCGACTGAAACGAGACTGCTTCGGATTCTGAACCTCCTGGGACTTCTTTTCTTTCTGTTTATTAACCGGTTGTCGTCGAGCTTCTTCAACCGATCTAGGAGTCGTAATCACACCCAGCTCCGTGAGAGTTTTGGCTAGTCCCCATTTAGTCACCCCCTGCTCAGCTAACTGATCACTAGGTGACGGATAGTTGAAGTGGTACTGGTTTCCGCTTCTAGTGGCAAAAACTTCTTTTTCTTCTTCAGAAGGCGGGAAAACAGGAGCTTCATCGCCATCTTCTTCGAAAATTGCGGAAGTACCATTGCAGGACTTGCCTTTACCCTTTCTTTTCGAGGAGGTCGCCCACTGCTCATCTCTAATGAGATCCGGATGAACCCAGAGGATTTCGCCGTTCGGGGCTGTGTGTGGCACAAGTCCCTTTTGGCGCTATCCATGTGGGTCATCGTTCACTGTCTTCATCCCTACTTTGGTGATGCGCTCCGGTTTGAACCATGTTGTGGGCACCGATCCAAAGCTGATTGACACCGCATTTGCTCTCTCCAACAAGTATTTAAAGATGCCGGGAACTTCGTCATCTTTGAAGGAGTACACTTTGGGAAATCTTGGCTCTGAAGACTTCTGCTTCTGAGGTCGTTGTTGCCATTGTGACTGCGATTGTTGTGGCGCTCGTTGCCTGCTTCTGAGGCCGTTGTTGCCATTGTCCTCGAGATTGTTGGGGTGCTTGTTGCTGTGGTTGCAATTGAAAGGTTTGATTAGCATCAACTGCATTAGCGTGTGCCTTACCTTTCCCCCTCGGGTTGAAATTCTGTTGTGGAGCATTCGTCGCCTGTTGGCCTCTCTCCGCCTTCTTCCTTCTTAGGAATCGCTCGGCTTGCTCACCTCGAACCTTTAGATCCTTCCATGTCTTGGACGGTGCTGTCCCCATTGCTTCCAACACGTCCAGTGCGAGGTTGTTGTGGTAAGTCTGTAGGATGAATTCCTCGGTGATCGGGTCCCGACAGTTCATCGCCTTGTTCCGAAACCTCTTGACGAAGGTGTCCACCAATTCCCCGTCTTTCTGTTTCTCATGAAGCAACGACCCGATGGATATCTCTGTGTCGTCATCGAAGAAGTTGGCGAGGAATTTGGTCTCCATGTCATCCCAACTATTTACGCTACCTGGCTTGAGGCGGCGATACCAATCGAAGGCGGCTCCGCGAAGAGTGCCGACGAATGACCGCACCATCAGAGGCTCATTGCCGGAGATTACTCCCAAGTGTGATTTGAAGTAAATCAAATGTTGAGTGGGGGAACCCATCCCATTAAACGGCGTGAAGTTAATTAGGTTGAACTTCGCTGGATATGGAATTGATTCCCACTCTCTTGGGTATGGACAAGGAATGCCTGTTTTCTTCGTTTCTTGAGCGGAAATCAACGTGTTGATTTTGCTCTCGAGATTCACTAGCATTCTCGTTACCATCCCCTGCATTGACGGGGGGATTATTGGTATTACGAGCTTCATTCGTATCCTCGTCCTCCTGATGAACTTGGTTGCGACGACTTGGTTCGCCTTGCTGGTTCGTCAATGCTTGGATTTGCTGGTCATGCATTTCTCTCATGTTTTGCATGGCCATCTGCATTTCGAACCTGAAGGTTTCCTGCTGTTTAGCTAAGGCGTCTTCAAGCATTTTGGCCACTTGCTCCGCACTTATCGTAAGTGCCTCGCGGGGTTGTCCCTCGCTGGATACTGTATTATCTGATGCAACCACGGAGCCGACATCAGATTCTTCATCTTCTGAAGGGAGCCTTGTTCGAACCCTACCATAGGTTGCTCGCTTGATGGTTCCGGACTGCAAACGGGTCCTAGGCCGGGATGCTTTCAGAATTGACTCGAGATTATCTCGCGCCGATGTCCCTCTGCTGGTCATATTGGTGGTGACCCTCGGAAATTCTCCCTCTTCAACCACCGTTCTTCTTCGTCGGAAACGCCTAGGCCTTGTTTTCGGCGTTTCGGTACTGAGCCTTTCAAAAACCGAAACTCGTTCGGGGACCGCCTTGATGCAGCTGCATTCAGACAATACTGCCCGAATGAGTTTGGAACAGGGGCACTGAGTTTCCTGTTCTCGGGGACTCCTTTTCCTGGTTTTATTCGTACCCCCAGCACGATAGTACAACTCGTCATTTTGACAGTCGGAGTAACCTATCGTGTGCGGGCACGACTTCTCAGGTATAACACTATCACTATCAGATGATAATGTTTCCATCTGAGGTTGGATCGCCTTCTTTGGGCTTTCAAAAGTTACACGCCTCGAAACGTGCCTTTGTGGGCGCGAGTCTTCAGTGTGCTCTTGGACTTCGATGCGCAAATTGGTGCGCGCAGTTGCCTTGAGCTCTTTGTCATACTGGAGGTGACGACGACCCCCAATTCTGCATGATCTCCCGGAGAAGCTATTGGGATTACCGGCGACTTTGGTTGATTCACCGGAGGTTGAACTTTGGTTGGAGGCTGCTTCGGCCTCCACACTTGGCGGGTTGATGGCGGCTTCTTGGCCACTCTTCCTTTCTTCAATTCCTCGGCCTTCTGCACGAGGATTCTTGCCTGTGCAAGTAATGCGCGGCGTTTGTGAATCCGCTCTTCGAGTGTCGAACGGTTCCGTTTGACCCAGATCCATTCATTCGTCGGCGGCTTGGAGGAACCGCCATTCTTCAGTTGTTGAGGCTGTTTGCCTCTCCTATTCTTCAGATCCGCGTTGTAGCGGACTCCGTCCGTAGACTCCATCGCCTTAGCAAGTTGCCGCGCAAGGCGTTGACGTCGCCTCTGGCGGGCTCTCTTTGAGAGAGTCACAACGCCCTGAATAGTAGAGGCGTCGGCAAGAATAGGTTTGACCTCGTTGGAGGTCGGTGGAACTTCACCCGGCGCAACTTTGGCGTCAGCCGGGGTGAGAGCTTCGTTGGCGTTCTGAACTTCTTCGAACCAACGAGCTTTTCTCCTGGAGGAGAGCTTCTTGGACTTGCGGGGGGAGGTTGATCCGGACGAGGACGAAAGGTACTCCTCGAACTTGGCTTGGTCGAATTCATACTCGACCTCCTCCATGACCGGGATTGAGATCCGTGGCTGCGACGTGACGATCTCGGCAGCGAGATCGGTGGCTCCCACTGTGGTCGCCAGATTGTTCGCGGTAAAAATTGCCTTCATTGAATTCATCGTTATCTGAAGTAATTGATTTTTTTTATTACAAAAGATCCGGTCTTTTTTAGATCCGGTTACAACGAAATCAAAGAAAATAAAAAGATTACAATTTTCTCCTTTAGAACAAATCGCGAGCTCCTGTTTTGCGGTCGCTCGCTTGTGTGGGTTCTTTGCCGACGCCGGGGTTAATCCGTGGACCACCGCGCGATCTAGATCCGGTCGGATCTACAAGATTCGACGGGTATTATTTCGTAAAGGAAATAATAGCCGGGGGGGATTAGTTCACCAAGGAAATAATCGCCCTTAATTCTCGGGATCAAAGGCCAAGCTTTGATCCGGAGTGTAGTTTCGTGTAGATCTCAGATCTGAGCTTTACCTCTCTCGAACTCCCCGAGCCACCTATGGGTGGCTCGGCTTAAGCCGAGCCCCCTTAGGCGTTGTTCCGTCGTTTTCCGTTTTTGGTTCTATCCGTGATTCGGTTCTGTGGTTGATTTATCCAGACCTTGACTCATTTTTCTGATTTGGCAGTAAGTCGGATTCCTGATTTGGCAGTAAATCCACTTCTGAGTTCGAGTCTGAAACCGATCTTGATTCGGTCGTGATTCATCCGAGTCCGCTCTTGTTTGGATGACTCGTTGACTCCCCGAACCGTTGGCTTGATTCCGCACGCGAATGGATGCATTCCGTTACTCGCGTGCGATTCGTTGACCTCGTCGCCTCGTCACTCGATGGTTTGTCGAATCATCGCGCCGAGCTATGCCAAGGGACTTATAAGCAATTTTACATGCCTACAATCATCAAACATGTTCTATTAATGCAGTGTATTAAATTTGTCTATATTTACAATTCTGCCATCGAAATCTAGGCCATTGGATGAAATAGAATGTAGGGTTAGGATTGGTTTTTAGTTCTCTAGGTTTTTATTAGAACCTCTCCATATATATATATATATATA
>NC_033800.1:120044441-120045806 GCF_001876935.1 Asparagus officinalis
TATATATATATATATATATTTTTTATGGCTTTTGGATTTCTAAACTCCCATATTAATTATACTTACAACACTCAATAACTCCATTTACTACCTAGTTATGAAACTCTTCATTTTCTAAAAAAAACGATACTCTACAACACCATTCACATGAAAATCGTGCGCAAAAAAAACTAACGGCATGTATAGCAATTGGTCAAACTGGTTTACAAGCCACTTTTCTGGCTTATAAGCCACTACAACGTGTTTGGCAACCGTCTTATTTTTGGATTATAATCCTAAAAAAATAAGTTCCCTTAGCCCAACTTATTTTTTGGTAGCTTAGAGCCCATATAATTTGACCAAGTAAACATCAAGTTTGCCTCCTCAACATTTAAGATAATGTCATCCAAAGTCTATTTAATGTTAGAATTCAGAGTCATGTTCAATTTGAGCATTTTGATAATAATAATGGATCATAATCCATTTATTTTGCCAAATACTATCCTATTAAAAGCGGCTTATAATCAAATTTTTTAATCAAACACTTTGGATTATAATCCACTTGGCTTATAATTCATTTATAGATTAAAAGCCAAGTGGATTATAAGTCAAGTTCCCAAACATGCCCTAAAACAATCCTCTTTGCTAGAAATCCTTTCGATCCTTTTTAATGATATTTTTTTCATACAAGCCTTCAAATCTTCTTATATTTTTGCATATATTATCCTCTTTTTCATATTTGGATCTTTTCCACTCCAAAAGAAGTAGTATAGAGACCACCGATTTTGATCACAATTATTGATTATCTTATAAATGATTGTGATTTGTATAAATCTAACATTCACCATGAATTGCACTCATTCCTAACTTTTACTCAAAGAAAAATCATAACAATCTATCAAAGAATCAATGATTGTGATAATATTGTGGTCCTTCTACTACTTTTTTAATAGTGGAGAGGATATGAGTCCCTCTTTTTTGTTAGGATGTTGTCCATACAATATCTCTTGTTTGAATAATAATTAATATAATTTAAGTCTAATCTACATTTGATATGACTTATATAGGAATATATAGGTGTGAGACAAGAATGAGGTGAAAAGAATAAAAAATCAGCTCAAAAGCATATTTCAGCTTGTGAACCGTTAATGGTTTACATTAACCATCGATGGTTTTCTAAGATCATTGATCATACATAAGTCTAGAGACGTTCATATCATCAATGGGGTCATCAACCATCAATGGTTGCTTCGACACCATCAACAATCGATAGCAACCATTGATGGTTCAACAACTTATTCAATTTTTTAGCATTTAATCTCAGTCATCCATTGCATGTGAAGGCCAACTCTTTTCCTATGTATTGAGTCATTATTTCTTGACCTG
>NC_033800.1:120046806-120084891 GCF_001876935.1 Asparagus officinalis
AGTCTTCTTCTCATCCATTTAATCCGGTTCGGTTAACCGGCCCGCTTTTTCGGGCGGTTTTTTCGGTTGAACCGGTTTTTTTCGGTTTTTGCCCACCCCTAACCCTCACAACCAACGAGGGAAAGGTTTAGTCCCCCAGACTCTGCCATCTGGTCAAGTGATGTGGGTCCATCCGGACCTCCTCAGCGACGAACAATGGACTGTAAGGCCTTCGAAAGAGGTTAAGGGAAAACCTTGCAACGTCATCTCCGCTATCCTGGGTGGAGATAAGACAGCAATGACTGCCCCCACTGACTCCGAGGAGGAAACCACTGTCCTCGCCACGAGAACAGGGAAGGAATTCGCAAAAGAATACCCTACGAGGGCGGAGAACCCGGCAGGACCTCCTACGAAACCAGCCATGGCAACCCCTCTAGATCTGGACGGGCCGAGCTCGAGTCAGCCTTTCCGATTCAACGTGCTCGCACAACTGAAGAGCATCCCTGCGCGAATTACCATGTACAACCTCTTGCGGTTATCCAGGCCTACTCAAGAAGCCCTACAAGAGGCATTGGCCAACTTGGAAGTCTTCTCCACCCACTTCGTGAGGGAAGAAGACACAGGACGGGAATGTGTGATGTGCTGCCAAACCACCGAGAGGCGCGTCCCTTGCATCACATTCACTCCGAAAGACATGCTCATTAAAAGCACCTCTCATGATCGACCATTGCACTTTATGGGGTATGTCGGTTCCTCGAAAGTGGATCGAATTCAAGTCGACCCAGGGTCTGCACTAAGCATCGTACCCCTGAAGCTGATCAAACACCTGGGGATACCCCCAAAACGTCTATCCACGACTACCACGACTATCTTTGGCTTCAACGCCACTGGGACTCGGCCGCTCGGCAAGATCCGTCTGAAGTGTCAAATAGGCAACATGAAGACAGAGGTGACCTGCTATGTCATCAACGCTGAGCCATCCTACAACGTGCTCTTAGGACGTCCATGGATCCATAATAACCGAATAGTCCCGTCCACATTACACCAATGTTTGAAGTATGTGGATGATTATGAGCAAGTGAAAACGGTAGTGGCCGACAAGCAACCCTTCAAGGGCGTCGAGAACTAATTCACGGACTCTCTACTGTACCAGGATCCCGACGAGCCACCGATCGAGGAGCTTAAGAGCAGCAACGAAGCAGATAGCGAGCCCGAGTACGGTGCTAGCCTGGTCCTGAATGATTTTGATCAAGACCTAATGTCAAAGCTCTATAATGACCACTCCCTGCACTTTCCTATATGCTCGTCATATGTCGCGAGGGCACAGCCGATCAAGTCTTCACAAGCTGTACTTGTCGTACCGACCTGGGATAACTATCAGAAGGATATTATCTTCGGACGAATCGATCACCCCTTATGCACGTTGTGGGACGAGTCTGAAGATGAAGACCCTGTGCCTCAGTTTTCACAGTATAGTCAAATCGCGAAGCACATGAGGAGCAACATGGGGTACGACCTCACTCGCCCACAGGGCCTGAATTACGGTCGAGGGCGCAAGACGGTCATCCGACCTGCTTACGTACCTAAAGGCAAACCCTCAAATTACTTCAACAGGACTCGGAGAGGTTTAGGCTATTCCTCTTCCTCATCGGATTTGTTCTGTTATGCCAATGAGGACTCCGACTATGCGCATTCGGGGGATCGATCTTCAACAACCTCAGTGTAGGACTCAGATGTCAGCACATGAGACTTGTTCTACAACCTTACAGTCAACATGGCTACGATTGATCCTACCGAAATGGCATGGGACGGACATGTCCTACTTTATGATGAGACATGGGACCGCCACGTCAACGCTCAGTGGAATAGTCGCTTCGAGCAACGTGAACCACCGACCGAAGATGAAATCCTATAGTCGCTTCGAGCAACGTGAACCACCGACCGAAGATGAAATCCTCCAAGTGAACATGGGCGATGAGACTAATCCCAAGCCCATATTCATCAGTGGTAGTCAAATCCTCCAAGTGAACATGGGCGATGAGACTAATCCCAAGCCCATATTCATCAGTGGTAGTCTACCTCCTCGAGAGAAAGAAGATCTCATTGCCCTCATACAGGAATACATTAACGTCTTCGCATGGAATTACGAGGACATGCCCGGCCTCGATCCACGGGTCGTCATGCATCGCCTCAACATCGGCTCAGACGCCAAACTAGTCAAACAGCAGCAGAGGTGGTTTCATCCCCAGATCATGGAGGCAATCGAGGCCGAAGTGAAGAAACTGATCGAATCCGGCTTCATCAGAGTGGAACACCACCCTGACTGGATAGCTAATATTGTTCCAGTCCTGAAGAAAAATGGTAAGATTCACATATGCATTGATTTCAGGGATCTCAATGCTATGTTCCCTAAGGACGAGTTTCCTTTGCCCATCACGGACATCATCATTAATAACACATGTGAGTTTAAGAGGATGTCCTTCATGGATGGGTTCTCAGGGTACAATCAAATCAAAATGCACCCCGAGGACGAAAAACACACTTCATTCAGGACTCCCATGTGGGTGTACTGCTACATGGTCATGCCTTTTGGACTCAAAAACGCTAGTGTAACCTACCAACACGCCATGAGCACGATCTTTTGAGATTACCAGTGAAAGACGGTCGAGTGTTATGTGGACGATTTGGTCGTGAAGAGTCGTTGTAAAGATTACCACCTCTAAGACTTGAGGGTGATGTTCGAACTCGTAAGGACTCATCAACTCAAGATGAATCCTACGAAGTCATTCTTAGGGATGTCTAGTGGTAAATTCCTTGGTTTCGTCATCACGACGAAAGGAATCCGGATTGACCCAGACAAGGTACGAGCTATTCGGGAGCTTTAGCCACCCCGAAACCTTAAGGAACTAAGAGGCCTTCAGGGATGACTGGCTTACATCCGGAGGTTTATTTCTAATCTCTCGGGCAAATGTTAACCCTTCTCCAAACTAATGAAGAAAGGTACTTCCTTCGTGTGGGACGAGCCTTGCCAACACGTCATTGAGGAGATCAAAGCTTATCTCTCGAACCCGCCTATCCTCGCAGCTCTAATCTCAGGAAAGTCATTCCTCATCTACATACGAGCTATGGAGCATTCGCTCGGCGCTCTCTTGGCGCAAAATGATGACGTCGGCCACAAGCAGGGCATTTACTACTTAAGTAGGACCCTACAGGGTGCCGAACAACAATACCCTATGGTCAAAAAGGAGTGTTTAGCCTTGGTATTCGCCATCCAAAAGATGCGACACTACCTGGTTGGCCAAACCATCCACGTCATTTCCCGGATGAACCCCATTTGAGTCTTCATGACGCAGCCCGTGGCCTTAAACTAGCGTTTGGCTAGATGGGTGCTCTTACTGTCTCAGTACGATATCCACTTCATGCTATAGAAGTCGGTCAAAGGACAGGTTATCTATGACCTTATGGCTAGTCATCCGCTAGGGGCGAAGATCGACCTATTCGAAGACTTGCCAGATGAACCCCTCGAGGTCAATACAACTTCTTCACCGGAGGTTTGGCAGATGTTCTTTGACATCACATCTCACGTCAGCACGAGCCGATCTATCGTTGTAGGAGTGGGGGTAGTCCTCACTTCCCCATATAATCACGTATTGCCCCATGCCTTTTCGCTAACGGAGCCATGCACCAACAACGTGGCTGAGAACAACACGCTACTAATTGGACTCGAGTTGGCAAGAGAGTTAGAGATAAAACATCTCGAAGCCTATGGTGATTCTTAGCTAATTGTCAAGCAGATGACGGGGGGATACGAAGTTAGAAACGATGACCTGATCCCGCTTCACAAAGCAGCTACCAAGCTGGTGGAATCATTCAAAAGTTTCCGCATCGAGCATGTGCTTCATTCTAAGAACACGCACGTGGATGCCCTCGCATCCTTGGTGGCTAACTTGGCCCAGCCACTAGAGACGACTCAATGGGTCACCGTTGCAAACCGAAGGCTCTTTCGACTAAAGGACGTTCCAGAAGCGAATGCCACTCATCAAGTTTCAGATCAGCCCGACCTAAAAGATTGGCATCTCCCGATCATCGATTACGTCCTGTACGGCATGCTGCCCGAAGACGCTAGGGAGCGAGAGTCTGTCCGTCAACGTGCCTCAAGGTTCTACTACGATTCAACTACAAAGGCGTTGTATCGAAGGTCATATGACGGCCTGTTACTTCGATGTCTTTCAAAGACAGAAGCACGAGAGGCTCTGTGCGAAGCCCACGACGACACTTGCGGAGCTCACCAGCCCGGACCTAAGCTTTGGGATCGATTACGGAGGATAGGCTACTTCTGGCCTGGGATGGTTAGCGACGCGGTTGCTTACGCAAAGCGCTGCCATGCGTGCCAAATCCACGCCAACTACATGCATCAACCCCCTGAAGACCTACACCCGACAACGGCATCTTAGCCCTTCGAAGCATGGGAGATGGACATCGTCGGACCAATATCCCCACCGTTGGCGAGAGGTCATCGCTTCATCCTCGCGATCACCGACTACTTCTCTAAATGGGCCGAAGCCGTCCCCTTAAAAGAAGTTAAGACCAATGACGTGGTTATGTTCATCAAACATCATGTCATATACTGATATGGCATACCTCGACGTATCATCCATGATAACGGCTCACAATACGTTAGTCATGCGTTCACCCGGTTTTGTGATAAATTCCGGATACAGAACCTTTCCTCCACGACCTATAACCCTTCGGCAAATGGCTTGGCCGAGACCTTCAACAAAACAATCATTAAGATCTTAACCAAGCTGACTTCTAACAACAAGCACGATTGGAATGAGAAGCTGGGCGAGAACTTATGGGCGTATCGCACGACGGTTCGTACACCGACCGGAAACACGCCTTATTCATTGGTATATGGCTGTGAAGCCGTGTTACCATTAGAGATTCAAATTCCATCCCTCCGTGTCGCCCTAGCTACGGGGATAACGGTCGAGGCAATCATCAACGACGCCTCGCGGAACTTAAAGCCTTGGATGATAGGTGGCTCGAAGCTCAACAACACATTGAGTTCTACCAAGCCCGAATGGGCAAGGCTTTCGACAAGAAAGTCAAATGTCGATCCTTTAAGGAGGGAGAATTGGTGCTCGCCATCAGACGACCGATGATCATCACTTCCAAAAAGAAGGGTAAATTTCAGTCCAAATGGGAAGGACCGTTCGTGGTAGAGACAGTCTATTCAAATGGAGCCTATCGCCTCGTCAAACCGAATGGCGACAAGATCATGATGCCTATCAACGGCAAGTTCTTGAAGAAGTACTACCCTTAGTTCTCCTTCAAACTCCTACTGGTGCAAGAGTATAAACCGCCCCTCCAAACTCCCACGAGTGTATGAGTCTAAACTGATCCTCACTCCCTCCAACTGGTACATGAGGCTAAACTGTTCCTATTTCATATACTCCGACAGGAAACCCTATACGAGACGCTACTAACAGCGTTCTTAAGTGTGACCTAGATCGCTATTTGGTCCAACCTTCTTACAGTTAGGACCAAAACAACCCTGTCATGTTAACTATCACCTCTGACAAAATCAACTTACCAATCCTCTCTAATAGGATAGTGAGCCTACCAAAGTCATTCACATCACGGCAAACAACCCTGTCATGTTAACTATCACCTCTGACAAAATCAACTTACCAATCCCTCCCAATGGGATGATAAGTCCTCATAGTTGTTCCAATCGCAATAAAATTCTATCATGTTAACGATCACCTCTGATAACTGGCACCGTTATTCCCATGAGTAACGCAGCCTAAGTAGCAACCTACCATGCGACTTGTTGCTACTTCGGTTAATAGTCACACTCCTACGTCTCTAAACTACATGACCTATTCCGGATATCCTAATATTCCCTTAGAATAACTAATGGGTAGCAACCTACCACGCGACGGCTCCTACAACGATCGATCGTCACATTCCTACATCCCTGAACGATTCGATTATCATTTACGTTGTCGTCCTCATGGACAACGATAATTATCAAGGGCGCCTTAACAGGCGACATGTCCCAACTATCCTCTCAAACAGCAACTCGCCAAATGGTAAGTCATTGTTAAGATCTTCAGCTGGTCGCATGCATGAGTAACTGCTCTTTTTTTCAAGCTAAGTGTTACCCTCTCGGTTTCGCCTGAGCTGCAACGCGAAAGTCGAGGTTAACCCGACCCCACGCTGCGAACAACCAAAAGCAGAAGGGGATCCTAGCGACTAAGTCCAGGACAGATTCGTCGAAGGCTCGCCACAGGCGATAAGCAGCGCTGGCAAGTCCAACACAGTGGCTATCAAAGACCAACCAATAGTCCTAAGCGCAGATCAAACATAGAAAATAAAGAAAAGACTGTGCATGCAAAGCAGTAAATAAACAAGAGCGTAACAGGCCATTCCAGGCCAAATTCACAGACATAAGGTTTTAAACAGAGATGCATCAAGCATCAACAAAACTACAAAACAGTTTTTTAAGCAAAGAGGGGGATGCATTACACTAATTTCAAAACACTAAAGTTGGCGATTTTTGCCTTAACAGTCGCGAGCTCTGCCGCCTGCCTGGCTCGGGTCTTTGCCTCCTACCGCTGCTAAAGCCCAGCAAAAGCAGCCTTGCCTTCCTCCTCTTCCTGGCGAAGGAGCTGGAGCGCCCTCTCTTCCGCCTCGATAGCCCGGTGAGTCTGCATCTTCTTATGCTCGAGCCGCTTTAGCCTCGCCTTGCCCTCAACGGATCCGGTGTCCAGGAAGAAGCTATTGTCCAGATAGGCATCCATCTTCACCAGTATGGCTCGATGTCACCTGTGCTGGCATCTGAGCGAAGCCTCCTGCTTCAGGATCCGCTTCGCCAAGTCCTCGCGCCGCCGAGCGAGCCGAAGACCACCCACACAACCGATCTCCTCTAGGCTCTCCTCCACAAAAGGGAGTATGTCATAGTACCGCCCAGCGCCTTCACTGACAACAGTAGCCGCCCTACGTATAGCACCCTCCAACTTCTGAAGGAGGGCAGACGCTAGGCTAAGCACCATAATCGGAGTGGAGGATTCTTAGGTCGAACCCGCGGGAGAAGAATACGCCGCATGGACGATGACAGTAGTGGAGGAGGAGCCAACGCCCTCACCCTAGGAGACACCGGAATCGGAGTTAGAGGCCATTGACTAGATAGATTTTTTTTCTAGGAATTCTCTTCTGGTGAATTTTCATAAGCACTAGAACTCTATCGAAGAGACAACAGACACATTATATAGCCCAAAGATGAATGGCTAGGATTCGCTGCCTCAAATGGATCGAATGACCCAGATCTCTAGCGGCGCATCGGGTTCGACGCCCATAAAAGATTCGCCATTGGGACTCCAAAACGACTGTTCGGATTGAGCACGGAAGGCAAAGCATCCCGTCACTTCGCAATTAATAAGCACTAACGTGCCCACAGCGCCTTAGCTGGCAAGCATTTGGGTCCGTAGGCAGACACGTGGCACAAATTCGCCTGCCCTTAAATTTTTGCCAGCAGCACAAATTCGTCGTCGCTTAAATTTTTAGCCTGCAACATGAACTCGCTAGCACTCGAGTTTCGCCTGCAGCACAAATTCGCTAGGACTCGTGTTTTTCTTGTAGCATAAAACTCACCACCAGCTTAAGTCTCGAACTCGTCGATTCGCCTTTAGCGTACACTCGCTCGGGCCTGAGCTTCACCTGCGGCATAAAATCGCCATCGGTTGAGTCTACCCATTACATGAGCAAGACACTAAATGACGACACAACAAAATATGAAAAGAATATGTGCACAACGAGAAAGTGCAAACTTCATTGGATGCTTCTAGACTGTACATTTGAACAAAGTTATGACTTTACAACCAAGAGAGTCATAACATTACATTCAAGAAGCAAAACGTGAAACAGAACATCTTGAATCTACTCCTATCCTACGGGTTTATTCTAGGAGTTTGAAAGATGCAAGCTTGGCTCCGACTACAGTTATCTTCTCCGTATGCATGGCATGAGCTTTGTCCTTTGCCTCCTGCTAGACCCATGCCTCGAAAGAAGCGTTTGCAGCAACATCCTCCTGAAGCAGCAGTGGAAGATTATGCCTCTCTCTGGTAAGATCACCTTGCACCGTCTCACTCTGAATGCACAGGCCCATCAAGACTGATTCCCCCTCTGCGCGTGAGATCATACCTAAGAAGATCGAAGAGGCGACAAACTCCATGTCAGATTATAATAGGCGGTGCCGAAAATCCAGATGATCAATAAGGGCCCTTTTGTCTTCTATGTCTTACCTTCGACACTCTTGTTGCCGCACGGCGTGACGGTGGACTGGAGCCAAGAATAGCCTCACTTCGGACTCCAAATCTGCATGTCACAAGTCCTCCAATTTTGTCAGGAGCAATTCCTGATCGATGAGCCTCATTGAGCACCGTACTCCGAGCATAAAGTCACCCTGGCAATGGAGGCGGGCCACACGGTCTGAGAGGGACTGCTTTAGCTCCGCGAAAGTACCACGATCTTGATCAACGAGTGAGATCACTCATTTCACGGCTTTCTCCAACTCCACTAACTGAGCCAGAACAGAACCCGAAGGTTTAGACTCCGGATCATGATCAGGTGCGGGAGCCGAAGGAGAGGCATCATCCCCCGCCCTCTTCGCATCAGACGCCTTCGCTCGTAGTGACATCCTGAACAAGAAGAAGACAATCATCGTGGTGCCCCCCTCCGATAAGAAAAAAGGGCAAATGTATGACGTACGGACCAAGTATATGTCCGTCATCCGACGGTCCAGATTGGGCAGCGAAACCATCCATTGCACCGCCTTTAATGCGAGACGACGTGCCAATGTCAGTCCAACTGGCGGGCACTCGAGACCGCGATCAGACACGTGGTTACCCCCAAATCAGCATTAATTTCGTCTTCAGCTTGATTTGACTATGGTCATAATTCGCCTATGGCTAAAATTCACCTACAGTTAAAATTCGCCTACGGCTTGAGTTTGCCTATAGTTAGAATCCATCAGCGGTTTGAACTCGCTTGTGCTTAGAATCCGGCTGTAATTTGAATGTGCCTGTAGTTAAAGGCCCACTTGCAATGGCCTCACAGAGAAAGATAAAAGACGAAAGATAAGAGGCAACATCGATTAGGAGGGGTATATGTTGGCCTTCTTGTTTTGATGATGTTTAACAAACAATTTACCACTAATGTTGTTTGTCTAGTATTTGTGTTTTCTTATTTATTGTAGACAAACAACGTTGTTGGAGGATGGATGTAATGGAGCTTCAACGATGATATCCAATGGATGTTGGCGGAATTGTGGAGTGAAGCAACATACAATTCAAGTTAAAGATCAAGTTCAAGCTTCATCCGCAACGTGTACCAAGTTGAGCTACAATGAAGATCAAGATTGCTTGGGTAATGTAGTTTAGGATTTATATTATGTGTGTTAAGTACGTTAAGCTCAATATCTATACACACACAGCAAACATTTCTCAAAGTTTCATCAAGTTTGGAATTGATTTGTTATGTTTAAAGGAATTTACAAATTCACGTTTTCGTTCGTGCACATGTTCGTGCATGTTTTACAAAACTGATGAGTTTTCACAAATGAGAAGTGATATTTGAAAAATTCTTTCTCTGACATGTTTATCTACATATTTAGAATCTTCCCACAAAATTTTACTATTTTTTGAGTTGATTTACTGTGCCTAATTGATTTTACAAAATCGTGTATCACAGCAGATTTTCAGAAACTGTATTTCTGTGTTAAAACATTTATTTCTCTCAACTGGAAAATTATTTTTCAGAAATTCTTTCTCTAATATGTTTTTATACATGTCTAGAACCTTTTCTCAAAATTTCATAATTTTTGGAGCTGTTTTACTATTTTTAACCTTTTTTATAAAATAGGATATACCTGCTACAGTACCGCCGGTCGACCGAAATTTTCCGCCGGTCGACCGACGAACTCTCTGGATGTCTCCTGAGTTTTTGACCTTGTTCGCGGTCGACCGCGATTTTTATCGGTCGACCGCTGGAGTCCCAACGGCTCTTTTTAGAGCCGTTGAAGATGGTTTTTTGGTCTTTTGACTGGGGATTTTTTGCAGAGATCTTTAGAGGGTATAAATACCCCTTTGCTGATATCTTTTAAAAGGTTAAGAGAATGGTTTAAAAAGTTTTAACAAGGGTTTAAACTTTTTTAGTGTTTGTTTAAGTTTAAGAAGCTAATTCTACAAGAGCTTGAGGAGATCATCTATTGGTGTTTGGGCATCCAACTCTTCTCCCTCCACTCTTGATATATTGAGAAGTTTTCTAAACTCTATTTCTAGCTTTTTTATATATTTGATTATCATTGTTATTAAGCTAGAACTACATTGAGTTTAGTTTTGATTTATATCTCTTTGTTCACACACAACCTTTTGAGCTTATTGTATTTACATTCATAGTATAATTTGGGGTTGTGGGTTTGTGACTAAGAGTTGTGCTTAATTGAGTTATCACCTTGTTTAGAGAACAATCAATTGATTTATATTGTGCTTATTGTGAGAAATATGATCACAGAGAGTTTGTGACTAAGAGTTGTGCTTAAACAATCAATTGATTTATATTTTTAGTGGGTGTAGAGTGTGATTGCAAGAGTGTGAGTTGTAGAGTTTTCGGTTAGCTAGAAAACCGAGTGTGTAGAAGAAGTTCCGGCTTCCAAACCGGATTGTGTTAGTGGATTTCTCCCCGGGAGTGGGGAGCGGAGACGTAGGACGGAAGGTCCGAACTCCGTGATCATATTGCTTGTTTGAGTGTGCTTTGGCGTTCATTCATATTTATATTCATATCTTATATCGCCATTGTCATTAGCTCATTATCTATATCATCCACTATCTTGTTTAGATTGTTTACCCTTGTGTTGTTTATATATCCTTGCATATATAGGATATATCTCATTGTATATTGCTTATCCTAGCTCATATATATTGTTACATTTCATACTTGCTAGGATAACTTGTTAATTAGTTTTAATTGGCATATAATCGGATTAGATTAGCATAAGACCCTAATCACCCCCCCCCTCTAGGGTCTAACAGTATATGCACAAACACATTTGGGAAACCAAAAGAGCCTAACATTCATCCAGTCTTAAGACAATACATTTAAACAAAGTTATGACTTCACCAATCAAACAAATCATAACACAACGTCAAAAGCTAAAACGAATCAAAATGTCTTAAACACGGTTTTAGACCCGAGAGCCTAATCTAACAAACTAATGGATGTAAGCTCTGCCTTAACCGCGGCTACCCTTCTCGCGTGGTCCTCCCGGGCCTTGTCTTCAGCCTCTTTCCGAGCCCGATCTTCAAAGCTTGACTTGGCGATAGCGTCTTCCTGGCGCAATGTTTGGAGGCTTCGAGTTTCCTCCTCAGCAGTCTTGCTGACCTTTACACTCTTAGATTGATGCCCCTCAGGGTCATCTCCGCCTGCTCCAGCTCGACCCTCAGACGGGATACGGTGGAAGTGAAGTCGCCTATCCGTTCTTCCAGTGAGCGTTGTTGACCCACCCAGAAATTCTAAATCTGCTATTTCCCTGGAACGGACTTCCTGCTCCCAGGGCTCCTGACTCCTAGCACGAGACAAGAAAGGCTCCACATCAACTTCCAGACCTTCTCGCAACAAGGTCTCCAGACTCGTCAGGCGTGATTCCAGAAAAAGTAGCCTCTGCACACAACGTGTGGCAAGCCGGCGTTCGCCCAGCCACCTAAGATCAGCCACACGATCCAGGAGGGACTGTTTGAAGTCATCGTAGGTTCCCATGCTAAGACTGACAAGGGAAATTAACTGCTTCATAGCGTTCTTAAATTCCTCAACGTGAGCCTGTATGGATAAGGAATCTGAGAAAACAGGCTCTTGACCCGGAGCGAGTACCGTAATGGGTGGAATCTCGAGACAAGGTTCAGCTCCAGACGGTGGAACAAGGTTTAAGCTGGAGGAAGTCGCGATTCCCTCAGATTCATCGTCAGAAATCAAAAGAGGCTTGACCGTATACTTTTCAGTGGTCGGCACTTCGTCCTGAACTGCACAACACGACAAATACACAATAAGGAGTTAAAGGCGAGAGGTATCGACTTGACTTGCGACCCTCTAATCGAACTACACGAAAACCTGGACAAAGAGGTACCTTCGGCGACAGTGGCCTTAGTGGCACCCGAAGGGGACACCTCCTTTCTTTTCTTTGAAGCAACTCTCTTCACCTTCGGTGCCATTCCGAGTGCAATGAGAGGAAGCGTGAGTTTTCTTCAGAGAAGACAACAAGAAAGCTGTGATCTCCCTTAATGAGGAGGAGGGGCGTTAAATACTCATGTTCTGGACAACGGTCCGCCGTTTGATTGGACTATTCAGAGCCAAACAGTCGAGAGTAAGGCCGAACAATTCGGGATCTCGCATAAGCGGCCAAGATCTGGCAGTTTCTAGACACGATCTCTCACCAACAGCCCAGATCGGTCGTGGAGAACGAAGAGGCCCACTACGCCGTCTTTAACGTGAAACGACGCATCCACGTCGTCTTAACTGACGAGCGCATTAATGCATAAACCGGCACATGGATCACTAAAGGTGGAGCCCGCCCGTGAGGTGAATTTGTCATCTAAACTCAAGTGGTCTGAACCTGTCTGAGGGTTCAGACATTCAAGATCGCACACCACTCTAGAACTCGAACCAGTCCCAATTCAGTCTGTAGACGGAATTCACCTGCAGAAAGAATAAGCCTGCGGCTGAAATCTACCAACAGTTAGAATCCGCCCGTAACTAGGATTCCCCTACAGCCAAACTCTGACTAGTGCGGATCCGTGTTGAACAATAAAAAAAAGGTGGGGCGTGCACAAGGGAAAAAATGACTAGAAACAAAAGGATAATTCCATTCATTAAAAGAGATTCGAATACAATGGCGGAATCAAAAGCAAATTACAAATCTCTCAGCCGCAACTCCACCTCGTGAATCTCCTCAGCATGCTTGAGCTCGAGCCTCCTTAAAATCTCTCGATGAAGATCCTCCACGGAGAGAGAAACCAAGTCTTGGACGGTGTGCCTAGCCTCCTTGAGGGCTTAGTCTTTCTCCTTAATGGAACCGACGATCAGTTGCCGTCGAGACTCCAACTCCTCCAACTCCCCCATCATCTATTCGCGAGTCTTCTCCTGATTGACTAGTGAGGCCTGCGTGTTAGCAATGGTTTGCTTGGTCTTCACTATCTCCGAAGACAAGCGAGAGAGGCGGGAGTCAGCCTTTTGTTGCTCTAGGCTCACTCGTTCGTTCTCGGTCTTGACCCGCTCCAACTCTTCCACCAGCCACGCCTCCAATGACATTGTCTCATCCAGTCGGCAATCGCGCTCTTTCAATGTTGCTTGAACCTCGCCGGACGCGAGACGAACGATCTCGGAGCTCGTCACGCGAAGGGTAAGCAGCTGTCGGATAGCCCACTCTACCTCTTCCAAATGCTTGAAGTGCGGATTAGCCGCGGTGGCACTAAGCTTCTTGATCAAGAAAGCCATGTCATAATCAAGGTCCTCCTTGAACTTCTCAAAGGGGCAGCTCTCTTTCAATGCGAGCTTGATGCAGTCAGCGAGAGTGTCTTGGAAGTTAGCAAGGGTTCGAGCCACCTTTCTCTTGCGCGAACGCTCCAAAGGAGAGAGGGTAGCCTCATCTGCTGCGGACAGCCGCGATCGTGGGGCTGGTAGTCATGACGATGGAAGTGGTGGCAGATGCCGTCAAAATCGAAGTGCCAGCCGACGTCACTGGAATATTGACCGCGACGCAGACAGCCACCAAGGATGAGGAAGCGGTCACCAGTCGAGTGGGTGTCTCCCCTTGGTTCAGAGACTCCTGTGTCGGTGCTCCACCCTCGACCAACGCTTCTGTAGGAACAGGGATGTCCCCTTGTCGGTCTAACACCTCTTCATAAGCCGACACCTCCTCCTTGCTTGATATCGTCTCATGAATTGAGACGTCGTCTTCCGCCTCTAATTCGCCCATCTTCCCAGTCGAATGGCCCTCCCGAGGTGGGAGATCCTCTTTACCAACAGCTTTATGGGAAGGGTCAGCTGTGAATACAAGAGGAAGGTTAGTAAGTACCCCCGGGAGGAGCCCCACTGACGGTTCTGCATGAACGGATCGACAACGTTGGATCCTACTCTTACCTGAGCCACCAAACCCCTCTTCATCTCCACTTCCCTCCTCTTTGTCGGAAGGAATGGAGATTACTTTCTCAACGGTACCTACATTAAGTCGACACAAATGTCAGGTGGTGCGGATTCGACCTTACGTCCGAGGGCACAGTGTTATAGATTACCTTCTGGTACGATCATGGAGGTCATCGAAGCCCCCGCCTGTAGTCGCACACCAGACTGTGGAGGAGCATCCTCTGAAGTCCCCGGGACTATTACCGATGCGGCGAAGGGAGCAGGCGAAATACCCCCAGTCACAGGAGGAGTAACTCTAGGAATTATCACTTGAGTAGCATCGTCCTGACCTTCTGCTGATCTGACAGCCTCAACCGTCTCTCCGTGACGAACCTTCTTGGCCGCCTCCATCCTGGAACTCTCGGCCGCAGTCTCCCGCTATCGTTTAGAGAGAAGTGAACTACTCGGAGACAGGAGGGGCATCCCCATCCATCCAGCTATCGTGCTCCGGGCCTATTCTAGACGTTCACCTACCCGAACTAGCTTGTCAGATTCTCTCTGCCCACCGGTGGATCTAATGAAGGGCCAGGGGACGGAGCTTGAACCTCAAGTGCCCCAGATTCATCTAAACCTACATCAAAGCCCACAGTGTCTTTAGCAGGATCTTCCGAGAACCACTCTTTAGCAGTTTGATGGCCCTACCGCCTCAAGGGACGAGGAGCTCCCCTTGGGCGACGCCCGTGTTCCATCAGACAGGAACTCTGGAACCGGAAGCCCTAAGGGACGAGGAGCTCCCCTTGGGCGACGCCCGTGTTCCATCAGACAGGAACTCTGGAACCGGAAGCCCTCAGGATTAGCACTAGCACCCCGATACCACCCCGTGTTCCATCAGACAGGAACTCTGGAACCGGAAGCCCTCAGGATTAGCACTAGCACCCCGATACCACTGGCAGTATAAGAGTGTATGGTGCAGATCATGATCCTTTGCAGGTAGCTCAAAATGAGCGTGGGTGCCGCCAGCGTGAGTCCAGAACCATCCCTAAGCACTATCCACTAACCCTCCTTCGAAATGTAAGTGGGGGTTGATGTTTCCCACATACAGTTGGTCATACCCGAATTGGCGGGCAAATCTGCAAGGAATGTACGGCTTGAGGTAGCACATAGAGCCTGTTCGTAGGATATGATACCCCGGTCGAATGTTTACCAACCATCGAAAAGCGTCACGGGAAAGAACAGTGTGATGGTCCACCGTCGATACATCGCTAAGAGACTCGCCATATCCTCCTCTGCTGAAGTAGGGGAAGAAACGGTGGAAATTGTAATGGCTAAAGTGGGATAGCGTCTTCCTCACGTCGGGGATGTCTTTACACTTCTACGAGCATCTCTCCAGGCGCTGGATGAACGGAACAAACTTTTCCCCTTGGAGAGTAGCTGTGGCACTTATCAAGCACTCATAATGGTAGACAAACCATGCCATCAAGTAAGTGTAGGGCAGCCCCACTCTAGGGTTGGGAGTCCTGATGACTTCACCTTCCCCTTCGTCGACACTCGACACACGACAAAATTGGGCTGTCAATGTGCGGAGTCCCCGATGGATACATGCCACCATCACCGACACCAATGCGTAGGACTTCCCATGGGCTAAGTGAACTACAGGATACACGACCTCCACCGAAAGCGCCTCGAAGGAATGAGTGGGGACCACGCACCTCTTCAGCCACAACATGAGGTACCTCATGAGCAAGGCCTTTCCAAATATAGGGGACTTGGCCTGGTGGTGGAACGAGTGAAAAACCGTTCCGAATTTGAATCCAACCTCGTCATGCCCAAGAGTCATGGTGGCTCCCCCTTCGGCCGTCCTCTTTTTCACTTCGGCCTGGTCACACTCACCCAGTGGCAGAGTAGGTCTTCCATTGATATCATTCTCCGGGAATAAGTAATCAGCCCAGTTCTTATGACTGATCCCCGGAGCCCTCTTCTTCTTGCCTTTGTGGTCTACCGTCCCCAAGGTATTGAGGCATATATGGTAGTGACAGAGCAATTCCCATAGATTCTCGACCACCAAAGGGGAGCGGTTTGAAAGTTGGTCAATCCCATCTTGACCCGGGATGTACTCCTCGTAGGGGAATCTTCCTAAGGGCAACCCTGACACGTCATACATCTCGTGAAGGGTTATTCTGAGTTCACCATTAGGGGTGAAAAACGTGCCGCTGTCCGCATAATACACTTCCAAGATGCTGTGGAACTGAGGAGCATTGATTTTCAGACCATGTCAAGTGGCCCGAATGGCTACGTACAGCTCTGAATCCATAAGATCAGAATTCTCGGCCAAGACATAGTCAGTAATCTTAGACCATCAGGTGCTGCTATCAGGCGCAGAGTAGATCCACCATGGGGCTCTGAAGTCCTTTGTAGGGAATTTCTCCCCAGCCCCAAAGAAACGATGACGGAAGGTCTCTACGACCACAGTCGTCTCCCCGGCAGGCAACTCGTTGAACGGTAGGCCAGGATGTAGAGAGGTCACACGTTTGCAGGAGTTGTCCACCCCGTACCTAGCCGTGGAGCCCGTGAAGACACCGCAAGTCACCCCGTCTTGGGTTGGGGTCAAATCCCAGTTCATCATTCTTGGGACTGCAAGGGACCGCAACTCAACAATTGAGAACCCTCTCGGCATGCTGGGGAGGTAGTGGTGGACCCCGTCCACTACACGGAGCCACCTGCTCTCCCTGAGCAATAGAGCTGAAGGATCAGTCGCGGCATCACCAAATAAAAACTGAGGCTTTTTGAGCTCTATCCTAGCCTCGTCTGTCAACACCACGTCAGTAGTCAACTCACACAACGTCAAATGGTGCCCGTCGGTGACTCTCTTTATCAGTCCATCCGGCTTGTCGGCAGCAAACACGGGTACCGGATCCAGGAAAGTGAATCGAGAAGGTGCCGTATAGCATATACCTCCGACGAGACCGATAGTCACGCCCTTCGAAAGGGCTTTGTCAGAAAAGGTCGCTACAAGACAGAACCAAAGAATCAGGACGGAGTCCGCCCTAGGGGCAAATCCGTCTATCAAGCCAAAGCAGGCAAGGTCGCCAGACAAATATAAATCTGCCTATCAAAAAGTAAAATTCATTGACAAAGACGAGATCTGCCTGCATAGATCGAATTCATCTTTACCAAACAAAAAGGTCGAACACGCCTGTCAAGAACGAATTCACCTTCGTTCGATAAAAGCCGACTTCGCCTATAAAGGCAGAAGTCACCTTCTACATATAAATACAGAATCCGCCTGAAAAATGCCATTTCTTTTTATCCAAATTGGGGAAACTACCAAAAAATGGTGGAGTCCATGGAGGAAGACGAGCAATGCTCGCCCTCCCGACCCGACGCCGGCAATCAATGCAAAGTCGTCGGACAGACCTTTCGACTTACCTAAGTGCGTGTCAGGCACGTTGGCAATCATACCAGCGGCGATGCGATCAGAATAACATCCAGGACCTCCTCTCGTTGGAACGCATTTCTTGGATTTTGGCGCCATGACTGGGAGTCGAGGACGAAGTAGGAGTTTCTTTCTCTCTAGAAAATTTTCACGCGAGCAGAAGTTCCTGAGCACAGTAGCTCTCAAAAGAGGGGAACAAAACCTATTTAAAAGCGGAAATGCTCGCGTGGCCACGATCGTTCTCAAGAAGCGGATCATTGACGGTTAAGAAACGTGGCCACGATCGAAATCAACGGCCTAGATTACTCTCAATAGTTCATTCTCTTTTGAGATTATGAGAAAATTTCGAGACAGGAAACAGGTCGGCCAAAACCCGGGACCCGAACCAAAATCGCCGACTGAACCTAACGGCTGAATTCGAAAACTATGGCCACGATTCATCATCAAGCGAGGTTCACAAAGCTGACGTCACATTATTAGATCATAATTAATGCGACCTGACGGACCCACGCCACCTTAGCTAGAAATCGCGAAGCTTCATCGGCAAACACGTGGCTCACATCCCACCATATCGAATTCTGTCTGAAGGAAGGGTCTCTCCTGACCCTACGATTTCAAATTTCACTTGCGGAACTGAATTTCGCCCGAACGATTCGTTCGCCATCGAAAACGAATTTCGGGTAGGGAGACTCATCCATAATTTCAAACCACCGATGGAATGGCCTCGCTCAAACCCACGCCTCAAACGACTAAGGGTTAGAGCAGAAATTTTAGCATTAAACCAAAGAGAAACTACTCGACAACTCATCATACTAAGGGGAATAGTATGGCTAGCCCGATTCAAACGGTAATTGGTAAAGGCAAGTCAAACCCGTTGATAGCTGAGGGTTTGCTAAAAATCCTAAAGGGGGACTAAATTCGCCCTAACCCGCCCAGGATGTCTTCATTCAAAGTATTCCAGACCCAACACAAGTTGGTTAAGGTCTGAAAACTTTGAAGAGGGTCTTGTAGACGGTAAAAATTACCTTTGCAGACTTACGTGAAATCACCTGCGCCGAAGTCACCCACGCAAATTGAGGATGGGACTCACCTATAGGCTTGATTCACTAGCGCGAACCCAAACCACGTGGTTGTCAAATTCGCTCACATTTGTTGATCACAGATTCACCTGCATGATCGACTTGCCCGCACGAGTCAAAATCATCCAAATTCGCCTGTTTACTCGACTCGCCCGCTCGAGTCAAGAGTCGAATTCGCCTACAAACACTGTACCCAACAGTTGATACGCTACGTACAGGGATGGGCCTTCCCACTTCCCACGACGTAAAGGGAGGGAGCACCGTACTCTAAGCTCATCAAGTAGCCGCTCACAGTACGAGCGACCAATCAAATCCATGCAGTCGCCAAGTCCGCCTGCATGCTCATGGTTGAAGCTCACCTTGCCTGCATGAGTCAAGAGCTGGATCCGCCCGCAATCGACAAGCTCGCCGAGCTAATGCCTGGTAGCCGTAATAGCACGTACGAGGATGGGCTTTCCCACTCCTCACGACGTGAAGGGAAGGAGTACAGTACTCCGAGCCCATCAAGCAGCCGCTCATGGTACAAGCCAAAGGCATGATTACTCTCCCAACAGTACATGGTCATATCCTATGATTCAAGGAGTAGCCACGCCATCTCTCCTCTATTTAAGAACTTCTTCCAGTCATGAAGAAGAGGTTCAGCGGTTCGGGGTTCAGCGGTTTAACAATTCGATCAGCAGTTCAGCTCACCAGTTGAATTCGCTCATAGTCGACTGATTAAATCAATCAGTTGGCTGAACCACTAGCTCTCAACTCTCAACTGAGTTGACGACAAGCTCTTTGTATAATCTTTGTACTGTAGTATCTTCTCCTAGTTTCGGAGCCTGATCGCCATCAAACTCGGAGACTCGAACTCTACCGACCCGAGCTTCTACTGCGTACTGAAGCTTGCCAGCAACCTCGGTCGAATCGTCCAAGGGAAGCAGACTTGGTGCGAGAACCAAACGAGGCGTCCTATAGCTACCGAAAGTTCCCACGTTAAACATGGAGGGCATTCCCTCCGCTTCTGTTATAATTTCGATTCGTTAGTTTGTAATAAGCTATTCTTATTAATACAAATGAAATCCCTATTTCGGAAGATCAAAATTCACACCTACAATCAATCTTACACATGACCGAGGTGTCAGTTGTGCTGGCAGATCCTCGAGATATAGATAGGGCTATAGTCCTCATCACCGGATCAAGGGAGGTGACTATAGTGCCCGTAGCTAGGCCAGTCGATCCCCATGGGGAGCTATATATTAGGATGGCTAAACGTCTCCGTGAAGATTTTTACTCTTTAGGGGTACAGCCAGTCGGTTCCATAGGCACTGTTTCCCTTGCTCATAGGAAGAGAAAAAGAGAGTCGAGAGGAATGCTTCAAGTGAGGGAGGAAGAGAGGTAGGCTGATATCGTCCCCTTAGGCGACTTGAGAGAGAAAAAGATCTTGAGAGAATCATCTGGAGCCCTTCTAGAAGAGAGAGCTAAGGAGAGGATACATATCGGGGAGCAGTCTTGATACGATTCTATTATGAAGAAGCGACAGACGAGACTGTTTCACACTTGCAAGACAGCAATGGTGTCTTGTACATTTTGACCATGATACGATTCTATTATGAAGAAGCTCAAAAAACAAAAGTTATAGGTCTCTTTATCAGCTTTCTAATGCATCTTAAATCATATCATTCTGGGATCGAAAAAGAGAGTTAGAGCCAAAATACATAAGGTAGTACAAACTGTTTTCTTCAACCAAGACACAAAAAGTGTCTAGGAAACAATAAGATTGCTCATAGTTTCTGAGATAGGGAACGTGTCTCGAAAACTATGAGACAACCCATAGTTTCCAAGACATGAAAACTATCATAGAAACTATGGGGGAATTTCACACTTCCGTTGGCGGTTTTCTTAGGTTTTGTACGGTCCATGTGGCTTCATAACTGCTGGGGATCTTGTGTGAACGTGGGAGGATTGTTACAAATGAAAAGCATGCTTATAACTACAGAAATAATGATACTTAAATGTGGGAATTTAGTTACAAAATGGACTGGCTAAACTCCTTCTTCTGAGATAGGGAATGTGCCTCGAAAACTATGAGACAACCCATAGTTTCCGAGACACGGAAACTGTCTCGGAAATGGAGGTTGTCAAGTTGGTTTTATTTTGACTTTTTACCTTTAGTAACTGCTTCTAGGGGCTATCAATACTTCCCTAACACCTATATGCACGGGACCAAGTAGATTCTAAGCAGAGACTTGAGCTTTTGGTGAATTTTGAGCAAGAGAGAGAGTCTTTATTGTTTTGAAGCACTTCCAAGAGCCTTCGGCATTTCCTCGAGATCTAAGCTTTGACTTGATCTTGAGAAAAGTGTTTTATCTTAATTTGCTAATAGATTCACTTTTGTCCTTGTTTCTAAAATGAAACATCGACCTTAAGCCTTGTTCACGATTCAACTTGGATCTGTGATTTGGTCGTCCACGGGGTAACGCACCCCCGTTACATACAAAGATCATACACAAGCAGCGGGTGATAAACATCCTCTGCTTGTGTTTATAGGAGGTTATTTAGTTGTAACAAGAGATCTTATAAAAATGCTTGTTTATTTGAATTTACTGTATTTGATAAACGATTTGTAATGAGTTCAACATTGAAAAGCTTGAGAAGAGGCCTATAACTTCCCATGGGCAAGACACACATGGTGTGGGCTAGACACACATGATATTTCGCCTATTGTGGGCGAAACACAGCTCCTGGCTGAGTTGTTTCTTCGTTGTTTTATCGTTTTACATGTTACGTTAACGTGTACGCTTCGCCGACTCACTTCATGTGCTTGTTAGATTCTCTACAGCATTGGATCCTTTTTGACTTGGATAATGATGTTCATTGTCTTCTCTTTGTCTCGACCTGCATGTGGAGACCTATAAGTAATTTTTAAGTCTACAGAGGACTATAGGTGTAAATTTTGATCTCCCGAAAATAGGAAACTTCGTTTGTATTGATAATA
Organism: Asparagus officinalis; assembly: GCF_001876935.1. Taxonomy (NCBI): domain Eukaryota; kingdom Viridiplantae; phylum Streptophyta; class Magnoliopsida; order Asparagales; family Asparagaceae; genus Asparagus; species Asparagus officinalis. The sequence continues at coordinate 120,068,456 of NC_033800.1, forward strand.
ACAGCTTATTACAAACTAATAATCAAATGTTTACAACAGAAGCGGAGGGAATACCCTCCTTGTTTAACGTGGGTTCCTCGGTGGTGATAGGATGCCTCGCTCGGTGCTCGTGTCGAGTCTGCTTCCCTTGGACGATCCGATCGAAGTTGCTGCCGGAGCTTCAGTTCTCAAATGAGGGAGCATTTGGCAAAAATCCAGGTTCAACCTTTGGGAGATTAGCCAGCAGAATATGCAACAACCAACCCCCCTTCATGCTGGCTGAAGATGGGTTTTAATAGGCAAGGGATGGCATGGGCCATCCATTGATTCGTGGGATTTGATCACTAATAGAGGTGAGGGAGCCAGCCGCCCTAGCTGTGGGATGTGACCACTTAGGGGGTCCTGTCAGCCGTCCTATTCTTGCTAGGTGAGGAGCGCCATGCTTTCTCCCTTGATTTGTGGGATTTGACCACTGATGTAACTGTTTCCATACTCCAAGTGGGCAGTTGATAGTGAGCTGGCAAGTCTGCAGCTTGGGTCTGCAGGCGAGCTGAGTCTGTAGGCGAGCTTGGGACTGCAGGCAGACTTGGGTCTACGGGCGAGCTTGCAGGCGAGCTGGGTTTGCAGGCGAGCTTGTGACTGCAGGCAGACTTGGGTCTGCAGGCGAGCTGGGTCTGCAGGCGAGCTCGAGTGTGCAGGCGAGCTTGTGACTGCAGGCAAACTTGGGTCTGTAGGTGAGCTTGCAGGCAAATTGGGTCTGTAGGCGAGCTCAGGTGTGCAGGCAGACTTGGGTCTTGATCGTGCCGGCGAAATTCGAGCTGCAGGCGAGCTCCTGAGCATGGATTGAAGAATAGGCCGTAACTTTCAAACCGTAAGTCGGAATTGGACGAATTATATATGAAAATCGCCTATCTCGACGAGATGGAGCCATCCGAACCGAGCCAAAGACTTCGGTTCGCTTCCTCCGTTTCACCAAATTCCTTACGGTTTGGGAGATATCTGTGTTTTCCCCTTTTTATCAGTGTTTTTCCCCTTTTTGCTATTTTGGACGAGGTTTTAGCAGTTTTGTTCTGAACTTCTCTGGTAAGGATTTAAAGGCAATTTTTATTGCCTACAAGGACACTTTGTTTGAACCCTAGTTAATACCATCTAGATGTGTATCGGGTATCACAATAGTATGTCTTCTACATGCTGAGATTCTTAAGAGTAGTGCATAATATTTCTCATATAGAAAACTAAGAAAAAGTAACTTGATAGGTTTAATTTTTTAGGGGATTAAGTCTTCAGAGATATATGGGCCGTGGTAGTGCTCCTAAGACCGGATGGTCATTATAGGAGGGTTTGGCAGTGTCACAAACTATAGAATCCTACGTGGTCTATGCACATATCCTCAGTGAAGATCTTTCCATTTAAGATATTAATTTAAAGAATGTTGATTGGATCAAGCATATAGTATGTGACATGAAATCTATCGAAGTGAGATTTTGATGAGTTTCTTTGCATGAGTAGATCCTAATAGTAACAACCAGTAGGCGAGCATGTTTGGTTGGTTAGCTTCGGTTTGTTTTTGTTTTAATCTATGTTGCCTTTACAGTTGTTTTTAGATGTTCTCAGCAGCTTGGATACATGCATATGTTCCTATTGTTTGGTCTACTTTCCTTATTTGTTCTCTATGTTAGATCTTCGCAAGTGTATACCGTGGGATATTCTCTACCTTACATCTTTCCTTGTTTTTTTTTCTTGCTTGATCCTTGCTATGGGTTGCTTACCTGACAATCCTTGGATTTATTTCTTCCTTCCTCCTATAGATGATAGAAGTAATCAGTTTTGGATTAGATTGTGCAATTGGACAGTTTTACACTCTTAGGTATTGGTAAGTTGATCTTGCTTATTTCAAGTAAATCGTTGGGAGGTTGAGATATCTTACATGTACAAGGCTAGACATAGTTTATGGGGTTGGTCTAAATAGCTTGGAGACACCTTGTCAATGTCATCTACAAGTTTCAAAGAGAGTTATGCAGTACTTAAAAAGGACTTATGGTCACTAATCAATTATAAGTATATAGTAATAGCTATTTTCACAAAAAAGGTTATCCATATAGTGATGGCATTTAATTATGAAGTTTGTCTAGGTAGTAGACCCTATTAGTCCATTCTTTCAAGAATAGGAACATAACCTTTTTGCTTCTTATAATACTATTCCTCCGCTTCATAGAATAACTAGTTGCTATCTATGAGAAATTGCTTCTCATCTTATATTGAGATGATTGGATTTGCACCAATAGAAACCATAAATTTCATACAAAAAATATAGGCATATGATATATTCTCATTTTTAAATAGTAAAAATGATTTTTTAACACTATTTATTCTATTCATTGGTACTTGTGATTGGTAATGAAAAAATTGTTTCTCTGTTCGATCTCATATCTAAACGAGTCACACAAACACTCTAATACATGTTCCGTGATGCTGAGAACATCCTTGAAGTGCGGGTAATTTCATGATATTTCTTATTGGTTGCCTTGTATTTCTAGTAAGTTGTTTTGTCGGCATATCATACATGTCTAGATCAGTCTTATCCTAATTTTTGATAATTATGAATTATTCCATTCAATATAAAATCACAAAAAATTTGAGTTATGCATTGAAAATAAAAAAGAATAATGTATTTACATGATATCTCCAGTATTTTTATTTTCGACTGCTACAAGATCAATAATACCATGACCTTGAACTTATGTTGGTGGTATAAAAATATCCATTTCCATGTCTTTGGATATAAACCATAAAGGGTTGCCCATTCTTTGTACATAAACATTTAAGTGTTTCATGAAGTTTCAGTAGTTTTTCTGGTTCTAGCATAAATCTACAGTAATTTTCACTTTGGGTTCTAGCCGAAGAATAATCATTAAGTTCTCCTCTTTCTAGACAACACATACAAAGAGACCCGCAAACAATCAAGTTTTTAGTGAACCTATAAAAGTCTGAAAGATAGATATTTTATTTAGTACTTTATAACAACTGTCATATATAATGTAAGTTATTCTGATAGTAATGATGATCATAAGAGAACTTCTAGCTGTGTTTTTAATTTTGTCTCCATCGTATTTTCTTGGTCATCAAAGAAGCAATCCATTGTTACACTCTCAACTTACATAGTGGAGCATGTAGCAGTGGCAGTCTCAACTTATGTAGTGGAGTATGTAGCAGTAGTATCAAATGCTTGTCAAGCAATTTGGTTGTGTAATGTGCTAAGTCAAATTCATATTCAAGTTGAAAGGCCATACGATGATCTATGTTGGCAATAGGTCAACAATTGATTTGACAAAGAATCGAGTCACTCATAGGAGGTAGCAAGCATATCCAAACTCGCTATCATTTTCTTCAAGGCAATGTTGGGAAGAATTAGACCATGTTAGTTTATTACATGTCTGAAGACCAAGTTTGGACATTCTCACAAAATCCTAAAAGTTTGAAGCGTTTATTAAGTTGAAACATATGATGTGTTAGAACAAAAGGGAAAAAATCAAGACAGGGAGTGCGAACTTTCCAGAAATACTTGCTGCTGAAACTGATTTGAGTAGATGTTCACCCTAAAATGTTAAACTTAAAGCAACATTCATCCTACTCCATGCAATGATCCCAAAGCCAAACTGCTTATAGGAGCAACAACTCGAGTGTACTGGTATACACTAACCCGACCCTTTAAATCACTTTGATCAACTTTAGGCACTAGATGACCACCTAGATCTAACTTCGGACTATGATCTCATTGGTCGAGTCGTTGTGCGTCCTAAAACATAGAACTTAAAGCAAGATTTGACCTACTTCAATGCAAGGATCCCAAAGTCGAATTGCTTCTAGGAACAGTAACTTGAATATACTGGTTTGCACCAACCAAACCCTCCAGATCAGTTTGATCAAGTTTAGGTACTAGGTGATATCCTCAGTTTGGCTTTAGACTATGATATCCTCGATCTGACACAATATTAAACTAAAAACGGGCATTACAATTTCTAGAGGATAGCTGAGAACAAAGTGCACCTACAAAGTACCCATTGCACCATCATAGTACCTCAACCCAATTGTGCCCTATCCATGACGCAAACCTGAGTCCTAGTCCGAGTCTGAGACTGAGTCGAAGTCCTAGTTTACACTTACGGAGCAATGGACCCATGACCTACGACTCGTTCAAAAAAATTTAATCACTGGGCTATAGTATATTTTTGTTGTAAAATAAATTCTATAATATATATGTAGCTTGAAACATAGCTCAAGCTTTTAAAAACTATTTACAAAAACTCTAACATTATGAGAATGATGACTTTATTGAATTCGAATTAAGGGAGGATGTTGAAGCTAATCTGAGTTTCAATTGGGCTATCATTAGTAGTTAGTTACATTCATAAGAGTTTGCTTTTATTAGGACTTAGTTCATATACTTTATATTTAGGTTTTGAGTAGTTTATCTTTAGAGTTATTATTATGTTAGAATTCTTGAGAGATTAGAAAAAAGGAATAAAGTTTGGTCTTCTGCCCATACCTCCTTCTCTCATAATATTTATTATTTTGTTTAAGTTGTGTTTGAACTAATATCTGTTGACCTTTTTGTTTTGATAATGTTTTAATAAATAATTTACAATAAATATTGCTTGTCTAGTGTTTGTATTTTCTTATTTATTCTAAACAAACAATGAGTCAGAGGTTGGATGCAATTGAGCTAAACGATGTCATCAAATGGATGTTGGCGGAATATCGGTGTGAAGCCAATGCATTCAAGTCAAGTTCAAGTTCAAGCTTTATCTACAATCAAGACAAGCTTAATGAAGATCAATTGCCTTGGGTATATTAGTTTAGGTTTATGTTTTGTGTGTTTATGCTTTAAGCTCAAATGGTGCACATACACGTTTTCTTGATTTATTGACTATTATACATCCATTTGAGATAATAATGCGTTTTTAGATTATTGACTTAATATAACTGGTTTACATCTTTTATAAAGTCTATTAATACATCTAAAATAGTTTCAAACTTGTTTGAACTCGTTTTGTCAAAATCAAGTTTTAATAAGTTCATGTTCGTACATATTTTTGCAAAACAGATGAGTTTTAACAATTAGGAAATGCAATTTGAAAAATTTCTTTGTTTACATGTTTATTTTCATATATAAAAATATTTTCCTAAGTTTTACTAATTTTGCAGTTGTTTTGTTATTTTCAATTGAATTTACAAAAACACATTTTTAGCAGCTTTTCAGAAACTGTAATATATATGTTTAAACAATTATTTCTCACAAATGGGAAGTGATATTTAAGAAATACTTTCTCTAACATTCTTATCTACATGTTTAGAAACTTACCTTAAAATTTTATGATTTTTAGAATTGATTTACTATTTTTAAGTGATTTTACATAGCTAGATACGCAGATTTTCAGGTTTGTGCACGTTCTGTGAACAGTGCCGGTCGACCGGTGCACTGTTCACCGTTGCAATAATGGCTAGTTTTCCAGATTTTGGATTTTGATGTTTTCTTGGGTGTTGGCCTATTGTTTTGAGCAACTATAAATACCCTTCAACCCTCAACACTCATAACAACTTAAGAAAAGTTTTAAACAAGTTTACAAAGGTTTTAAGTGTGTTTAAGTTTGTTTTTGAGTATGTTTTACAAGAGTTTTTGTGAAGAAAGTTTCACAAGAGGAGGAGATTATTTCTTTGGTGTTTGGACTTCAATATCATCTCTCCCTCTGGATTTTCAGAGAAGTTTATGCTAAACTCATCTCTAGCTTTATTTATATATTTATTTGATAATAAATTTTATTAAGCTAGATTACTTATTGAGTTTGCATTTCACTTTTCTCATTGATTACACACACACCCTTTGAGCTTTTAGTATTATCACATATTGTATACATTTGGGTTGTGAGTTGTATCTTTGAGAGTGAGCTTAATTGAGTTCTCATCTTTTTAGAGAACAAACTATTTGTATTTGAGCTTTCATTATGAGATCACTTTGTATTACACATTTACACCGAGAGGAGTGTGTGGTGAGGACGTAGTCGATACCAAGAGGAGTGACGTCGGTAGTAAATCCTAGTGAGAGGTAGTAAAGCTGAGCACTTGAGGGAGGCGATACGTGAGGATCAAAACTTGAGGTGGTAGTTTGTTTGGTTACATTGTGAGTGATTATGAACGTTAATCGGTGAGCATTGAAAACTAATATTTTGAGGTGTAAACGTTTTTGGGTGAACGTCGAAAACCCGGTTGTGATAGTGGATTTTTCTCCGGGAGTGGGGAGCGGAGACGTAGGACGGAAGGTCCGAACTCCGTGATCATATTGCTTGTTTGAGTTTGGCTTAGCGCTTATATTTTTGTTCATCTTTATTGCCATTCTCTTATTGCTTATTTCATCCAATATATTGTTTATATCTTGTTTCACCCTTGTGTTAGTTTCATATCCTTGCATATATCTCTTGTTGTATCTTATATTGTTTATATCTTGTTTCACCCTTGTGTTAGTTTCATATCCTTGCATATATCTCTTGTTGTATCTCATTGCTAGGATATATTTTTGTGTTAGTTTCATATCCTTGCATATATCTCTTGTTGTATCTCATTGCTAGGATATATTTGTTAATAAGATTTAATTGGCATTTTAATCGGATTAGATTAGCATAAACCCTATTCACCCCACTCTAGGGTACTAACAATACCATCTTATTTTTAGTAGATTATGACCTAAACTAAACCACTTGTCAAGCATCAAAAAATAGATTATAAAAAGCTACTTCAGCCATTTGTCAAACATGCTCTAAGTAAAACACGCTCTAAATACGGGAGGGACACACTATCTCACATTTATTTGTTTATGCTACTCTAAAAGACTATGATACAAATTCTAGCTAGAATTCCTTTGCACATAATCGCAAATTATGAATTCCTATCTTACAATAATTTTCTTTCTTGCCAAACAAAAAAAATTTGGTTTTTGGTGTAAGGCTATTCTCATTTCGTAACTTCGCTTTTGATGATTGATGAAAACATGAAAGCTACCTAATCATTATTATTCAATTTTCCATATGTTTAATGAAAGAGATTATTGCAACTTATTTTTTAAATGGGTTAAATAGTTCTTTTTCCCCTTCTTCTTTTAGGGCCTGTTTGGTTCACCAATGACTAGGAATAGGATTAGGAATCCTATTTAATTTATGGATTCCAACCTAATCCATAAAAATTTTATAGACAAGTTTGAGTTTTATGGAATCCAACTTTTTTTGGCTTTAATGTTTGTTTCACCCAAAGGATTAGTAATCTCACTTTTATAGAATTGTTCCAATTCCTAATACCATGTTTGGTTCAAGGAGTCAATTTTTTTTGGGATCGTCACTGTAGCAACGGAAATAACCCCCAAAAAACAGATTTTCAAGCATCAACCACTGTAGCAACGGCTATTTAAGCCCCCAAATGCTTATTTCCAGCAAAAGACACTGTAACAACATTTAAATTTCACTGTAGCAATGGTAATAAGCCCAAAAACCAGAATTTTCAATCATCAAACACTGTAGCAACTGTTGTTTCTTAGGAATCACTGTAGCAACGGCTATTTTAGGGGTATGGTGTCTATAAATACACCTTGAGGCCTCACATATAATCCCATCTTTCTCATTTTTCAACCCAAAAAAAATTCCCAAGCTCTTCAATTTGCTGCAGGATGATATCAGAAGGGTGCTGGCAGAATTATGAAGTTTATTGCGACTGCAATCTCCGAACACCGATGAAAGTGTGCAAGAATGGAAAAAATAAGGGTAGGTGTTATTGGGGGTGTGCAAAATTCCCAAATAAAGAATGCAATTTTTTCGAATGGGCTGAAGAAAGAGGAGAGTCATCAAGCACCCAAGGAAGCCAATATGTCAAAGAAAATAGGTACGGAGATAAATATATCTTGCAATCAAAGAAGCTGAAGAAAGAATTGAGACTTGTCGAAAATCAACTACTAGCTTGGAAAATTTCGGCAATTTTCTTAGCAATTTTTTGTGTTATTTTAATTATTACAAACTTCATGTCATGTACTTGTAATTGCAAAAACTATTGAGGATGTAATGAAAACTGTTGTTTGACTTGGGTACAAATTCTAATTGATATTGTATGGCTCAGTAATAGATCAACTTGTCATCATTGATTGCCCCACCTATAACTTACATGTTTATTACAGATTGCATTATAAGGATGAATTGCCTCGCCTAGACATTGTCAATTCAATGTAGGCTGCAATGTCATCCCCTTTTGCCTCATCTGGATATAATAAACAATGTAAGTTAGATTGCATTCTCAGTAAACGCTGATCATCATCATTGCCAAATATCAAGTGCAAGGAGCTACACAAGCTGAAAACCAAACCGCAAATTAATCCACAGGCAAGGAAAACCAAAACAGCTCCCACAAAGCAGCAACCCCCTTTATAGGATCTACACAAGCTTTGGACAAAACAGAAACAAACCCAGGGGTCAAGAGCTACACAAGCTCAGAAGAAAAAAGCAACAAACCCAACAGCAAGGAGGTAAACAACCTCTGTCAAAAACAGCAACAAACCCAACTCACAGGAGCTACACAAGCTCAGCACAAAACAGGCACAAACCCACCCAGCAAGGAGCTACACAAGCTCTGAACAAAACAGAAACAAACCAAGGGTCAAGAGCTACACAAGCTCTGAACAAAACATAAACAAACCCAGGGGTCAAGAGCTACACAAGCTCTGGACAAAACAGAAACAAACCCAGGGGTCAAGAGCTACACAAGCTCAGAAGAAAAAAGCAACAAACCCAATAGCAAGGAGGTAAACAACCTCTATCAAAAACAGCAACAAACCCAACTCACAGGAGCTACACAAGCTCAGCACAAAACAGGCACAAACCCACCCAGCAAGGAGCTACACAAGCTCTGAACAAAACAGAAACAAACCAAGGGTCAAGAGCTACACAAGCTCTGAACAAAACATAAACAAACCCAGGGGTCAAGAGCTACACAAGCTCAGAAGAAAAAAGCAACAAACCCAACAGCAAGGAGGTAAACAACCTCTGTCAAAAACAGCAACAAACCCAACTCACAGGAGCTACACAAGCTCAGCACAAAAATGAATTGCCCGACCTATAACTTAAACATGTTTATTACATATTGCATTATAAAGATGAATTGCCTCGCCTAGACATTGCCAATTCAATGTAGGCTACAATCTCATCTCAAATATTGCCTCATAAACAGGCACAAACCAGCAACCAGCAGCAGCATGAGTTGCAGAAAGCTCAAAACATGAGCTCACCCAAACTGCAGCATCAGCATGAGCTGCAGAAAGCTTACCTGATATCAAAATATAATCGGAAATTTCAAAGAAATCAATGATCATTCCACGACCTTACCTGCAACAAATATTGCAAATATACCAATTCATCAATCCCACACCGACATAGATGTTCTTCAGAATGAAAATACAAATTGCAACATTAATAGTTTGCAATAAACACAACAATATCCAGAACGTAATATAATCGAAACCCAACAAACTAGCTATCACAAGCTCAGCACAAAACAGGCACAAACCCACCCAGCAAGGAGCTAAACAAGCTCTGAACAAAACAGAAACAAACCAAGGGTCAAGAGCTACACAAGCTCTGAACAAAACATAAACAAACCCCGGGGGCCAAGAGGTACACAAGCTCTGGACAAAACAGAAACAAACCCAGGGGTCAAGAGCTACACAAGCTCAGAAGAAAAAAGCAACAAACCCAACAGCAGCAGCAAATGCAAGGAAAACCAGCAGCAGCAGCAAATGCTGCACAAAGCAACCAGCAGCAGCAGCAAATGCTGCACAAAGCAACCAGCAGCAGCAGCAAATGCTGCACAAAGCAACCAGCAACTCATGCTGCTGCAGAAAACTCAAAACAGGCACAAACCAGCAACCAGCAGCAGCAAATGCTGCACAAAGCAACCAGCAGCAGCAGCAAATGCTGCACAAAGCAACCAGCAGCAGCAAATGCTGCAGAAAACTTAAAACATGCACAAACCAGCAACCAGCAGCAGCATGAGTTGTAGAAAGCTCAAAAAAACATGAGCTCACCCAAACAGCAGCAGCAGCATGAGCTGCAGAAAGCTTACCTGATATCAAAATATAATCGGAAAATTCAAAGAAATCAATGATCATTCCACGACGTTACCTGCAACAAAGATTGCAAATATACCAATTCATCAATCCCACACCGACATAGATGTTCTTCAGAATGAAAATACAAATTGCAACATTAATAGTTTGCAATAAACACAACAATATCCAGAACGTAATATAATCGAAACCCAACAAACTAGCTATCCGGCCAACCTTGGTCGTTAACTAATTTTGTGATGTACCTCTGTTGACCTTCCTTAGATTTAATGAAAAACCTCCTAGCTTCACGTTCATTGTCATATAAATGGTCTAAAACCCTATCGAGGAACTCCTCGGAATATTCAGACCTATGTTCCTTCAACGCTGTGGCCAACTGCTCAGTCCAGTGTATAACGTGTTGATTCCTCATTGACTGAGACATGGACTCAACAAAGGCACATAGCATTTCCTCTTCACGATTAGATTTTCTGGTTTTTTTGTTAGATGATGAAGTCGTGTTGTCTTTACTCTTAGTCTTATATCTAGTGGGTTGTGGTTGGTTAACAGCACCAGAACGTGGTTGGTTGCAAGCATCAGACTGTGGTTCAGCTTCACTCTCCTCTAGAATCTCGCAATCATCATCGGGAATAGGTATGGACCTACTAGACCCAATGTTAGCGTACACGGGTTTAACAAAATCACCCTTGGCTTGATCATCACCCATGATAACTTGTAAATTTTTGAAGTGAGGAGGGGGTTTGTTTATGTATGCTTTGAACTTAGAATTGGATTTGTCCTGCAATAATAAATACTTATAAATCCAGAGAATCAAATGTATTAAATTGAATGTGACAAGATAGATGCTGAATTGTTATACCTGGGCCCAAGATTTCAAGGTTTCCTCATCCAATGTAATCATTTTACTTGTTTCATCCCACCCAGCACCACTTATATCAAGGCAAGCTTTCATGTCATTGAATTTGTTCCGCAAACATTTCAAGTGGTTAATGACATGCAGGTGAGTGAAATCAGTCCTGAATTGCATGTTGATTTTCATGGCAGCCATTTTATAAGCTTCAGCCTTGAAGTTCTTGTCTGGCTTCATGCCATCCAATGCTAAATCTGCAAGATAAGGAATAAGCACATCATCGTGCTCTGGAAGCCAAAACTTATTAGCCACGCCTCTTGAGTTCAACCTGGTACACGGAACTTTTTTTTTGTAAATTTCCAACAAACACGCACCATCAACGTCATGAATATCCTTTCCACCTGAATCACCAGTGTTTGGTGAAAATTGATTAGGTCCACTACTTTGAGAACTGGCTGTGGGAAACATCAACCCTTGTGGACTGCCTAACATGCTCATGTATGACATTGGCGGCTGTGTCATCCCACCATAATTACCATCCCATGGTGGGAATGGTGAGAAAGTATGCGGAGGTGAGGTGAATGGCTGTGGTCGAACAGGCATGTAGTTCATGTTAATCCCTGATGTAGGACTTGGCATTGCATTCGAATGAGAAGGCACGCTTTGCTTATCTGCCGGATTGTTAGCCATACCTAATATATTTTGTAAGCATAGCCATATTAACAATAAAGAAATTTATAGAATATGGGATATGTATGCATTTAGCAGGGAATATAGTAAACGATGATATTTCTAGTTCAAACAACATAACAAAATAGCAAGTGATAAAAGTAGTAATGGTTTGTTACAAGCAAAGAAACATTAAACAATATCGATGCGAACAGTATTTTAAAATTCACCAAGTTATTACATAGCCATAGGACAAATACCACACTAAGTTAAACCGCTCTCCATTGTGTTACCACCATTGTACTTTGCACAATAATCCACCCACATCGCCCAAGCAATTTGATCTCGTAACTCCTTCCATTCATTTCTAACATCTCGATCCTCTCTTTGTGACCTACTTTGAGTATAGTCCATCACATTTGAATCGTCCTCATTTGTCTCTTCCCCAGTATCTTCATCAATTTCAACATTTTCATTTAAAATATCATCATCCGGATCCTCCAAGGCAATAAAGTTGTGCAACACAGTACACGCTAGTACAATGTCCACTTGAGTGGGAAATGGATAATTCGGCTTCCCCGCAAGAATTTTAAACCGATTCTTCAGTATCCCAAATGTGCACTCAATTTTTGATCTTAAAGATGAATGCCTTAAATTGAACAACTCCTTCCTATTCTTTGGTGTCCTACCGGTGTGCTCTTTTAAATGATATCGGACACCGCGATACGGGGATATGAAACCTGGCATTGTGGTGTATCCAGCGTCACATAGGTAATATTTACCTACATTAATTAAACAGTATTTTAAAATCTCAAATATTGCCAAGTATTTAATATATTATTCATAATGTGCACAAGTGAGAATGAATACCATCGTAAACTCGGAGCCCGTAAGGCTGTGGCCTAGACAGGGCGTCTTGTAATACCCTATAATCATTTGCTGCCCCCTCCCAGCCAGCCAAGACATAAGTAAAATTCCACGACCTTACCTGCAACAAAGATTGCAAATATACCAATTCATCAATCCCACAACGACATAGATGTTCTTCAGAATGAAAATACAAATTGCAACATTAATAGTTTGCAATAAACACAACAATATCCATCAAAATATCCATCAAAAAATTATAAATTATACATAGTTAAATAAAAAAAGTTTATTTGGAAAATTATTAAGTTGTATGTATTTAATTTACCTTAAAGTACGGAAAATAATTTGAGTTGTTTGCAATCTCCTCGGGAACTTCTTTTGGGGCTTGCTTCATGTACCGATCACGTAATCCATTCATTGCAGACAAGACTTTATTGAAATACCTGCTAACTGTTTCCCCTGATCTTATGAACTCAGTTCTTATTATTCTATTTTTAGTTTTGTGCCCAATAATACTCAAGAACATAGCAAGTTGTTCTTCAACTTGAACGTGTCTCGTATCTTTTAATAAACCGTTTGCTTTCATTACTTCAACAAGTTTAAAAAAGGCCGTCGGTCTCATTCTAATATAAGATTGGCAGCTATCTTGATAACCCTCCAATACACATCTGAAATGAGCCTCTCTACAACTTATTTTCCTGACCCTTTCTTGCGACGAACAATTTGGTATTCTCTTGCGCTTAGCACGCATTCTCAAAATACATGTTACCAAAGTGACCACGGCGCAGACAGCTGTATTAGCACACATCCTCTTCAATTCTTCCTCATCTTCCATATCCATCTACAACCGTTTTAAAATTATCATACAGTTACAGCTTAAGATGGCTACTTATTTCTTGTCAAAATTAAGTAGATAATTGATACAAATATTTATTTCTTTTAAAGCAAGAAATCTAATTGCAATAATAAATTATTTTAACTAATGTTGCATTCCATCTCACACAATTCTAAACAAGCAAGATAGACCCAAAACAAACAAACTATATGGTTAGATTACTAATAATTTACACGCACACAAAAAAATTAAATAAAGTAAAAAAACAGCAATTTAAGTTATTAAAAGACTGATTTGAAACATATTATGAAATTAATCTCTACACAGATACCCGCATGAAATTAATCTACCTAACAACCTAATTCTTGCACATTTACAAAAAATCCACTACACAGATACCCGCATGAATTGTTTTGCTGTAATATTATGAAATTAATCGAACAAATCATTGAAATTGCTGTGTGCCTCTATTTCTCATATGCTTCAAAATTAAATTTAATTCCTCAAATCACTGGAAAAATAAGCCAAAGTAAGAGGGGGAAATTTTTATACCTTACTGCAGAGGGGGGAAATGCCGACGTTCAAGCAAAAAACCCACCGACGTCAAAGAAAACACCGTAGCCACACTCCAACCAGAACAAGATCGAGAAAGAGGCCCGAACCCAAGTTGAAGAAGATCCCAACCAGAAGGGATCACCAAGAATCGAAGGCAAGAAACCCACCAACAAGCTCGTGGAAATCAAGAGCTAGGGTTTCGAGAAAGAGGCCCGAACCCAAGTTGAAGAAGACGAAGCGCGGGAGCAGAGGCGCGAGGAAGAGGGCGATTGAGGCGGGAGCGGCACAGCGATTCCAGATCTAGGGATCGAAATCGTGAAGCCCAGGAATCGGAATCGACGACATAGCTCAGTGTCAGAAATCTCGCCCAAATCCGAACCCGAAGCTAGGATTTGGGTTTCTATAAAAAAGGACAACTGTAGCTACTTTGTAGAAAATGTAATCCCAAAATTTTTGCTGAGCCAAACTCCAGAATAGGATTCACAAAGAATCCACAAATTACGAAAATGCCACTGTCAGAGCCCAAATACTAATCCTATTCTATAAAATGGTGAAACAAACAGGCCCTTAATCTATTTAGGACGTGGATGTCACATCTTCTGACCCTAATATAATTCTGCCAGCTCTTTTTCCTTCTTGATCTGTTGTTTTCTTGGTCGAGATTTTTCTTCTTGTTTGGTTCGCTATAATGATGTTCCTAGTCTTCCTACTTAAGAGGTAGCTATGAGTCTATATATGACCACTTGATAACTACTTCCCAACGGAAGCATCTGCCTAACTAATTTGAAAAGGTTCACGAATCTATACAATTATATATTCACTGTTCTATTCTATATAAATGGTTCTGCATGGAAGCGTGTGCAAATAATTATAATCAAGCTATTGTTATTATGAAATATAGGTTAGTTGCCTATAGACCCCCGCAAAGTTTTACTCAGGTTAAAAGATTTAAAAAAAAAAACTAACCTAGGGAGTTTCTGTCATGATCAAATTACAAGGGATTTATATATGTACAAATTTGCTCTTATGAAATTTGCACTTGTTTGGCAACAGGTGAATGTAGGTTAATTAAGACTCTTGCGCTCGAGTTCAAACCCTCACACTATGAGCAGGACGTAAATCCATATATACGACCATATCCTGACAATTCCTGGCGGGTGAAATATGCTCTTTAATTTGTACTCTTTACGTGACTTAAGCCGCGGATTAATTTGTACTACGCCAAAATAAAGTCAAAAGTGATCTCATATATACCCTTTAAATTAATGCTAAAATTATCTTTACAGCACAACACAAAGAACACGGAATAATTAAGTTGGTAAAACTGTATAATATCTTATTTCATTGGCTAGACTGCACATCCTCTGAGAACGTCCTATTCACTGGGTACGTACAATAGTTGGTGATTCAATGCATTTGCAATTCAAAATAAATTACCATCTCGTTTTATTAGCCTTTGCCATTTAACTTAACTAATGGTACCTAGTTAAATATATTCTTGACCTTGCCATCATTTTGTGTTAATTTTTTTTTTTTTTAAAGAGCAGGATATTCCGTCTTTGTGCTTATTGATGTACCGTGTTCTTAAAGCATAAAGAAGGCAAAAGGCCAGATATATTCAAGCCTATTTCATCCTTATGATATTCATTCTTTGCCGTATATTCTGACCTACTTCACGGGTCAGGAGACGGTACACCATCATTTGGTTATTAGGTTTTTTTTTTTTTTGGGCCGGGTGGGGGGGATGGTACATCATCATTTTGTTCTATACATTCTCCATTAGGTAGGTTGAACCCCCAACCCCCTCCCCGACAAAAAAAAAAAAAAAAATCCAACCCCCAACAAAAGAACATCTCATGTTTTCCTAATTGAATAAAGTTATATGGGTCATGATTTACTTATGTATTTCTATGTGATATTTGGTAGGATCTAGACTTCGTTGAGTATTTTTGTAATTGGGTAGTGATAAGTTTAACCTAAAGTTGATGGGCTTTTCAAGCGAGGTTGGGAACTAATTTTAACCAAAAATTATAGCTACTAGGTGCCTTAACTTCTATTTTAAACTCATCGGTCTTTTTTATCCTATCCGATGTGAGAATATTCAACAATCTCCCATTTACTTTTAGTCTTTTATGGGTATCAAATATCAATAGGATCTTCAACCACTTCATTTGTGTGCTAACCAGATCAACTTATATTTTAAACCAATTTTATTGGGGAGTCATCAGAACTAACCTAGAGTTGATGAGCTTTTAAAGCGAGGCTAGAAACCAATTTTAATCCAAAAACTATAGATATTAGGTATTTTTCTTAACTTCTATTTTAAACGGATCACTCTTTCTTATTCTATCTTTGGGTATATACTCATGTATAAATATTTAACGATTTCCTCTGGATCTATAGTTGTTGTGACTGAAGGGGTGCGTAGAGGTTCTTTCATTCTAAGATTAGACCTTGTGGATTCCAAATTTATATATTTTTTTTACTATTTTATCACATCAGATTCTTATAAGTGCATACATGAT
>NC_033800.1:120084901-120124878 GCF_001876935.1 Asparagus officinalis
TTTTCCAGTTAAGTAGATGAAACCAAGAACGTGTGAAGCAAAATTTTAACCCAAAGAACACATGGTTAGTCAACCTCCAAAACCAATTGGCGGACGAAGAAAGACAAGCCCACAAAAAACATATTTATTAGGGTTAATTAATTTTACGTAGGCCCCTCTAGTAAAGCTCTTTGGAACTTACACCCCTATTTACTTTTACCAGAGCACGTTGAGTGATTTTTTTTTACTGTTTTACCCAAAGAGATCTATAGTACAAATAAATTTCTCTTTTCTTAGGGCATGTTTGTTTGCCAATTTGTTGGGGTGTAATACTGTTGATGTCAGGTGCTACAGTATTACACCAAACTCTTTTGTTTGGTTTGCTCAAATAAGCATTGTTACTGTAGCTGAGTTGACAGCCCCTCAGCTTTTCTCAGCAAAAAGCAGTGAAACGAGTTCGATTTACAGTAGCTATCAGATACAGATGGACCATTCACTTCCCTGTCACTGTAGCTACTGTACGTTTTTACATGAAGCAAACCAAACAGGCCCTTAGAGGGGTCAAAATTCAAGAGTATTCTAACAATATGAGTTAGACCAAAGGAAGTAAAAGGATTATTATTCCAACTACTTCAAACCAAACAAACATTTGTACTGAAATTAAAAAGCTCTTATAAATGTCTGCTTCCCTCTAAGAACCTAGCATTAACATGTTCTGTTAGGTGTAGTTGGAACTCCATACTGTTTCAACTTTATCTAAAATTTTAGAAGGCTTGTTTGATTAAATATTATTGCAACACCAAAATATTGTTCCAATAGTAAAAAAAAAAGAAGCCAAAAATAGAGCAGTTAAAACAACATTCAAATTGAAAGCCATTCTAATTGCATGAGTTGGAACAATACGATATTATTTTAAAAGCATTTGTTGTTTCAACTTCTCCTAACCAAATATTCATGACGGGTCACTAAAAATAGTAATAATGAAGTATTCACTACTTAATCATATTGTGATAGTATGCTTAATTCACTTCTGGGATGCAGTTCTGAATAAAAAGAGGTTCCGAGTTTAAGATAATCATTTCAAAGAAAATAAGAGGCAATATCAATTATCATGATAATATCAAGTAATTGCAAGCTAAAAGAAAAAGAATCTTGTTTTGGAACGTATTTCAAATTGCATTTGATTGCAACTGCTCAACAGAAAATAAAACCCAAACATTTACTCCAAAAAGAAAAAGATCCAAACATAGAAACATTTATGCTTTATTTTTATTCCCTTTTTTTTCTACGTAAAACAACCAATTCCTTTCTTAGAACTTATTCCTTCATTTGCTAACAACATGAGCAATCCCTTTTCAGTTTATTCTTTTTACACAAAACGAAAAAAAGAAAACCTCAATTAAGCACAGCACAATCTCGACGTATGTTCCCCTGTGATCCGGTCTTAACCCCAACCCGGCCCAATCTAGTCATAGCAGCGATAAAGGCCTTATTAAAAGTGTCCGAGCTCTGGGCCCACGCATTCACCGCAGGCCTGGTTCGAGAATCTTCAAACAGAGCCTGATCCGAAGTAAAGAGGCCCATTCTCATTTGAAGATTTTTGTAGTATTGATTGTCGAAGGTTCGAGGCGTGAAGGGGTCCATGTTGATGGCGATGTCCGCGGCGACGTTTTTCGGGCACATGGATTGGAGTTGGGCCGCGTAGGTCTTGTTGAGCGTCGGGTCGATGGGGGCTCCGGGCTTGAAGTTGTAGATCCGGTTCGCGAAGCGGTTGCAGTGTGAGAAGCCCAGTGTGTGCGCGGCTGTCAAAATATGGGCCGAATGTTAGCGAGCCCGCTTAAAAGTTTCATATTTTAAAATTAGTCCCACCAACATTGAAATTGCTAGTAGGTTGCCCAATTCTCATAAGTTATTGTAAATTAATCCCTTCAGTTGCCTTATTCAGTTTCTCCTCTTGATTGGAGGAACTATTTTGGGTAATGTTAGATGCATTGGGTTTCATGTTGAGTCCCATTTTGTTCTAAAAAAAAAAAAGTATTGTAGGGACTAATCCGACATAATTTATGAGAATCAGAGGACCTAACAACAATGCCAATGGTTTCTCTAATACCATTTTTAATTCTCTCCACAACACGAGGATTATATGTTACGAATGAGAATGAGATTTTCTTCTTCTTTTTTTAAAAAGAATAATAATTACCATCATTTCAGAGTTACGGTGAGAATTGAGAATTATACTGTTACACTTCAATAAGAATCTTATGCAACAGTCACTTGCTAGTCTCTCTCCTCTAGTTCTTATGTATGTTTTCAATTTCAACGTGGTCCTTCGGCCACGCGAGTTGCGAGTGAGCAACTATCAGGCGGACTTAAACTCAAAGTCATCATCTAGTAATCCAAAGAAAGAGTTGGACCGCTAACTTTAGGGAAATCTGTGGGACCTACTGACATGTGCATTTACGAAAAGGACTTAAAAAAAAAAAGGGGGACTAATTTAGAGGTGGCTGTTGAAAATTAGCAGAATCAGAAGATGTTGCCACTGTATACATTCTCTTATTAGGAGGACTGCTTTCCTTTTTGTGGGGACTAATGTCACCGTGCTGAGAAAGTGATTGAATTAAGAAAATCTCATATTCAAATTCAAATTCATAGTGCAAGTATATCATTAGTGAATATAATTGTCAGTTGATCATGGACATACAGATTATATTATTATTTTAAAGCGAAATTTGAATGGTAATTATGTTTTTTTTGCTATATTTATTAGGCAAACGATATGAATTATATGGGTTGATTACAGAAAAAACCTCATGGACTTTTGAGGAGTTGCAATAAAAGCCCCTCAGGTTTTTTTATCCCACCAAAATATGCCGAATTTTAGGAGTTATTGCACATAAAGCCCCTAAACATTTTTATTCTGCTAAATTTCTCATTTAGTTTTTTCAAATTATCACAATCGATTTTAGTGTCTCACGAATAATGGCTAACAAAAGAAAATAATCCGCGTAACACCCCCCCCGCCCCACAAAAAAAAGGCACCTATTTTTTTATTTTTAATAAAATGGTATTTTTTTGAATTAAGAAGGATTTTTCGTCTTCTTTTTCTCTTGTGCTTTTCCAGTGACACATATGGTGTGGCTAATATGAAGATTAAAAGATAATGTTTTAAGCAAAGTGTAGTGATAAAAAAGTTCAAAAGGTGCAATAACTTTTAAAGTTCAGCAGGATTTAGTGGATAAAAAAAATGGGTTTTTTTTTTTTTGGGGGGGGGTGTTGAGGACTGTTACAACTCTCCAAAAGTTTAAGGGAGTTATCTATAATTAATCCTAATATTATTATATGCTTATACCGTTTTAGTATTATAAAGGATAAAGGATAAACTGGTTTTTATGTTTGAAAGATATTTCAGTCCTATAGCATTAAACTACTACATGTTTTACTATATAAATCATCAGTGGTCTAACTAAATAGAAGCAGAATTAGTAGTGAATGACTCTATATAATATATATATATTATATATATATATATATATATAATTTTAAATATATATATATATATATATCATAAATAATAAATCATAATTGCATTGAGTGGTATTTTTATGGGTATAATGTGTAGAAAGTCACATCTAATGATGTTATTAGTCATTCTAAAAAAATTAGAAAAAGAGTGTCGTTATGATTTATCTTTTTAGTATTTAAGTTGTCATCAAACATTGTGAATATTTTATAAGTTATGTGCGTTACATATACAAACAGTGAGGATTCATGATTTTGTCTCAGATATGTCTATATATTGTTGGATTTAATCTAATAAATCTATTTGTGGGCACATATGATTAATCAATGTGTATTGCTATCTTTCAGGATAACCCACTAAAGTGATCAATTAAGTTGGGTTAATTTGGTATTTAAATAAGTCATGGGGTTATATGTGCAGATACCAGGTTGTAATTGTAATTTATTGAGGGGCTAAATTACAAAAGTACAACATCTATAAATAAGGGGTTATGGTCCCTTACCTAGGGTTACATTCTCTAATTCTCTACACCCCCATCTAGCTAGAGAAATTCGGCTAAAAGAGAAAACCCTAAGGTTAGAAGATCCAAAACCCAAAATCAAGATCAATCTATGGATTCAGGTATAAGCTTCCGCTCTCTTTTGATTTTGTTAATCTCTTTGAATTAATCATGGCTATATGGTTTTAGATCTCAAGTTTTATGATGTAGATCTAACAAGTGGTATCAGAGCCAGGTTGATTAATTCTTAGGGATTTAAGTTTTATTGGGTTTTTGATCTTAAATCTCTGGTTAAAGATTCAATTTTTGGGTTCGGATGAACAGTAATGTTCTCGGATGAACAGTAATGTTCGGTGAACAGTAACGAAATTTTTTTTCCGGATGAACAGTAAAGTATTTTTTTCCCGGGTGAACAGTAACTGAAATTTTTTGGATTTTTCTTTGATTTTTCCTTCAATTTTTTCCAATTCTGGATCTGTTTTGAAAATAAAAATCAAAGGTTTTTGGGTTTGTCGGCGGCGGTTTCAGTTTGAAACCCTAAGGGTTCATGGCGAAAATTAAGGAGGTGGTTACCTCAAACGAACCTCGCGTTCGTTCAATTTTAACCGAGCTTCGCGCTCAACGAACCTCGCGTTCGTTCTAAGGTGAACCTCGCGTTCAACTCAGGTGAGCGTCAAGCTCAATTTTAACGAACCTCGCGTTCGTTCTAAGGTGAACCTCGCGTTCAACTCAGGTGAGCGTCAAGCTCAATTTTTTTAACGAACCTCGCGTTCGTTCTTCAGACGAACCTCGCGTTCGTACTTCAGACGAACCTCGCGTTCGTACTTCAGACGAACCTCGCGTTCGTACTTCAGTCGATCCGCGCGTTCGTACTTCAGACGAACCTCGCGTTCGTACTTCAGACGAACCTCGCGTTCGTACTTCAGTCGAGCCTCGCATTCGTACTTCAGACGAACCTCGCGTTCGTGCTTCAGTCGAGCCTCGCGTTCGAACTTCAGACGAACCTCGCGTTCGTACTTCAGACGAACCTCGCGTTCGTACTTCAGTCGAACCTCGCGTTCATTTTTTAAACGAACCTCGCGTTCGTTCCCAAGTTGAACCTCGCGTTCTTTTATCAAACGAACCTCGCGTTCGTTCATTTTCAGACGAACCTCGCGTTCGTGCTTAAGTGAGTCTCGTACTCAATACAGTCGAACCTCGCGTTCGAAGTTAAGGGAACTTCGTGTTCATTATGGTTAAGCCTCGGCTTTTCATGGGTCCACTTTGGTATACTTAATTTATTCAATTAAGTTATGGGCCCTAATTAAGCTGTGAGACCCCAATTAAGTTTTTGGAAATTCAGTTGATTTAAATTAAAACTTTTTAATTTAAATCTAATTTGGTTTTTAATCAATTATTTAATTCAAATATTATGACACTAAGGTATTAAGGTTGTCTCTCACTCCAATTGATTAATTGAAACAAGAAGTTGCCAAAGTAACCTCTCTTGTGTAGATTGTTCATGAGGAATGTGAGATGTTTGTGTGTATGCTTTCGTGTAAATATTTAATCGGCCCAAAGGAAGGTTAATATTTATTTAGACTGTATACACATCTGCGATGATAAGCGTGTGACAATTATAAGGTTTACATGTGAATAATGAATCGATCCAAAGATAGTTTCATTATTTGACATGAGTTATTGTCAATGTTTGATCATTGCAACAAGGTATCACTTACAAGTTAATATTACTGTCCAAAGACTTGATATTAATGTTGTGCCGGTATCTTGGATGGGGATTGTCATTATTTGAATTTTATTGATTATGGTTATTGATGTGAGCATTTTTGTTTTATTTCAGCTAATGCATCTGCTGCAACAATTTCTGCTAACATCAACTCAATTCCCATGCTAAATGGGACAAACTTCAAGGTTTGGAAAGAGAACATATTAATTGTTCTTGGCTGCATGGATCTTGACTATGCATTAAGAACTGAACAACCCCAACCTCTCAATGCGGATAGCACTCCTGATGCAAAGAAGGAGCATGAGAAGTGGGAGCGTTCAAATCGCATGAGTCTTATGATCATTAAGCGCGGCGTTCCGGAAGCCTTCAGGGGCATAGAATCCGAAGGGATTACTAAGGCTAAAGATTTCCTTGCCGAAATTGAGAAGCGTTTTGCGAAAAACGATAAGGTAGAAACAAGCACGCTTTTAGCTCGCTTGATTTCAATGAAGTATAAGGGCAAAGGAAATATCAGGGAGTACATTATGGAAATGTCTCATATTGCTTCAAAGCTTAAGGCACTTAAACTCGATCTTTGTGACGAGTTATTAGTGCATCTGGTTTTGTTGTCTCTTCCTGCACAGTTTAACCAATTTAAGGTCAGTTATAACTGTCAAAAGGAGAAATGGACTCTAAATGAGCTCATTTCATACTGTGTGCAAGAAGAAGACAGGTTGAAGCAAGATAAGACAGAAAGTGCTCATTTGGCCTATGCCTCTAAGGATAAGGGCAAGAAAAGGAAGAATGATAAGGAAGCTGCTAAGGGTCCAGTTGAGAAGAAACAACATAAGGATAATCAGGGTTGTTTCTTCTGTAAGAAGCCTGGACATGTAAAGAAGGACTGTACAAAATATCACGCCTGGCGTGATAATAAGGGTACGTTCCTTGCTTTGGTCTGTTCTGAGGTTAATTTAGCTTCAGTACCTAGAAACACTTGGTGGTTAGACTCTGGTGCTACTACTCACATAAGTGTTTCTATGCAGGGTTGCCTGAGCTACCGAAAGCCAAGTGATGTTGAAAGACACATCTTTGTGGGCGACGGACAATCGGTAGATGTGGAAGCAATTGGGCACTTTAGGTTGTTGTTAGGAACTGGTTATTATTTGGATTTAAAAGATACTTTTGTAGTACCGTCTTTTAGACGGAATTTGGTTTCTGTTTCTGTATTGGACAAATCAGGTTATTCTTGTTCATTTGGAAACAGTCAATTCAGTTTATCTTTTAATTCAAATGTTGTGGGAACCGGTTACTTGAGTATTTATGACAACCTATATTTGCTTGATACAATTGCTTCTTACAATGAATCCTTGCATGTGGAATCACGTGGTACTAAGCGTAAATTAAATAAGGAAAATTCGGCGACATTATGGCATAAGCGCTTAGGTCATATCTCAAAAGGTAGAGTTGAGCGTCTTGTGTCTGATGGCATTTTGGATTCCCTTGATTTTTCGGACTTCGACGTATGTGTTGAATGTATCAAGGGAAAACAGACCAAAGTGAAGAGATTAGGTGCCAACAGATCTTCGGATGTCTTAGAATTGATACATACGGATATTTGTGGGCCATTCCCTACGGAATCCTGGAATGGTCAACAATATTTTATATCATTCATAGACGATTACTCACGTTATGGGCACCTATATCTTATTCATGAAAAATCTGAGTCTCTGGACATGTTCAAAGCCTATAAAGCTGAAGTTGAGAATCAACTCAACAGAAGAATTAAAACCGTCAGATCTGATCGTGGTGGTGAGTACTACGGTAGATATGATGGTTCAGGTGAACAACGTCCAGGACCATTTGCTAGATACCTAGAGGAATGCGGTATCGTCCCACAGTACACTATGCCGGGTTCACCTAGCATGAATGGTGTAGCTGAAAGACGAAACAGGACTCTTAAGGATATGGTAAGAAGTATGATTGCTCATTCTTCTTTACCAGAGTCACTCTGGGGAGAAGCACTTAAGACAGCAGCTTACATTCTGAATAGAGTACCAAGTAAAGCAGTTGCTAAAACACCTTATGAGCTTTGGACTGGTCGAAAGCCCAGTTTAAAGCATTTACATATTTGGGGATGTCCAGCTGAGGCAAGGCCTTATAGGCCAAATGAAAAGAAATTGGACTCCAAAACAGTTAGCAGCTACTTTATTGGGTACCCTGATCGCTCTAGGGGCTATAAGTTTTATGATCCCACTATAAGGAATATTTTTGAGACGGGAACAGCAACATTCTTTGAGGATGTTGAGTTTGGGGGGAGAAATAAGGTTAGAGACATTAGTTTTGAGGAGGAATTGGCTTCAGATCCAATCCATACAGTTACTTTTGACAATATTCAGGTTCCTATACCTGTTGTTGCTCAAGAAGTAAATCCGGAACCTCAAGATGATAATGTTGAACAACTCCCTGTTCCAGAAGAACAAACTCAACAACCTCAAGAACCAGTGCCATTAAGGAGATCCACGAGAGAAAGGAGAAATGCTATTCCGGATGATTATATTGTATTTCTCCAAGAACATGAGGAAAGTAGTGGAATGTTAGAAGATGATCCAATCAACTTCTCTCAGGCCATGAAAAGTTCTAACTCTCAACAGTGGATTGATGCCATGAATGAAGAGTATAAGTCTATGCAAGACAATAAGGTTTGGGAACTTGTCCCATTGCCAGAAGGTGCAAAACCAATTGGTTGTAAATGGATTTTTAAAACCAAGCGGGATGCAAACGGTAATGTGGAGAGGTATAAGGCGCGTCTTGTGGCTAAAGGCTATACTCAAAAGGAAGGCATTGATTATACAGAGACTTTCTCTCCGGTTTCATCGAAAGACTCTTTCAGAATAATCATGGCACTTGTTGCTCATTATGATCTTGAGTTACATCAGATGGATGTTAAGACTGCATTTCTCAATGGAGACATTGATGAGATGATTTATATGGTGCAACCAGAAAACTTTGTGTCAGGAGACCCAAAGAATATGGTTTGCAAATTAAGGAAATCCATCTATGGACTCAAGCAAGCTCCTCGTCAATGGTATCATAAGTTTCAACAAATAGTTATCTCGTTCGGTTTTGAGATGAACATTGTTGATGACTGTGTATATCACAAGTTCAGTGGGAGTAAGTATATTTTTCTGGTTCTGTATGTGGATGACATCTTGCTTGCCACTAATGATATAGGCATGTTGCACGAAACCAAGAGATTTCTATCAAAGAATTTTGAGATGAAAGATCTTGGGGACGCCTCTTTTATATTAGGGATCCAGATACATCGAGATCGCTCTCGGGGTATTCTTGGATTATCACAAAAGAGCTATATCGATAAGGTACTTAAAAGGTTTGGCATGCAAGATTGCAGACCAGGTGACACCCCTGTTGCTAAAGGAGACAAGTTTAGTCTCAATCAGTGCCCTAAAGGTAACCTTGAAATTCAGGAAATGCAGAAGATTCCTTATGCTTCGGCTGTAGGAAGTCTAATGTATGCTCAGGTATGTACGCGTCCGGATATTGCGTACATTGTTGGGATGTTAGGCAGATACTTAAGCAACCCTGGTATGGATCATTGGATAGCAGTCAAAAGGGTTATGAGGTATCTTCAGAAAACAAAAGATTACATGCTCACATACAGAAAATCAGAGAAATTAGAGGTCATTGGGTATTCGGACTCTGATTTTGCTGGATGCCAAGATAGCAGGAAGTCTACATCAGGCTACATTTATATGTTAGCAGGAGGAGCTATATCATGGAAAAGTGTCAAACAAACACTAGTAGCTTCCTCCACTATGGCAGCAGAATTTGTAGCTTGCTATGAGGCATCCAATCAGGGAATATGGCTGCGAAATTTTGTCACGGGACTGCGCATTTTGGAAAATGTTGAAAGACCACTAAGGCTATATTGTGACAATAAATCTGCAGTAATGTATTCCAATAACAACAGGAGCTCAACTAAGTCAAAACATATTGACATTAAGTTCCTGGTTGTGAAAGAAAGGGTACAGAGTGGACAGATATCCATAGAGCACATTGGGACAAACTCCATGTTAGCTGATCCTCTTACTAAGGGATTGCCACCTAAGGTCTTTCATGAGCATACTGCTCATATGGGTGTGGTATTATTTGAGGATATTATGTTTTAGTGGGAGTTTGTATTTGTGGTGCTTTATGTTTGTTTGTATTGTCTGATCAGAATAAAGTTTTCAGTTAAGACACTCTGTTACATTATGTTTGGTTTTGACCTCACTAAGGAGGACCAGTTGAAAATAGACATGTACTGATCACATTGCATGTAATTTTCATGCTGCACATCCATGATTGATCTATGTCATTTGATTGTATTGATATATGTGACCATTGATGGGTCGAGTCACGATAAATGTGACGAAGGCCGCTTTGATCCTATATTGATATAGTCAATGGACGAGATTGTTCGGAAATACCATTTCAGTGATAGCAATTTTTGAGCTCATAAGGTTATACACAGTTTAAGGAATCATATGGTGCCCAAGTGGGAGATTGTTGGATTTAATCTAATAAATCTATTTGTGGGCACATATGATTAATCAATGTGTATTGCTATCTTTCAGGATAACCCACTAAAGTGATCAATTAAGTTGGGTTAATTTGGTATTTAAATAGGTCATGGGGTTATATGTGCAGATACCAGGTTGTAATTGTAATTTATTGAGGGGCTAAATTACAAAAGTACAACATCTATAAATAAGGGGTTATGGTCCCTTACCTAGGGTTACATTCTCTAATTCTCTACACCCCCATCTAGCTAGAGAAATTCGGCTAAAAGAGAAAACCCTAAGGTTAGAAGATCCAAAACCCAAAATCAAGATCAATCTATGGATTCAGGTATAAGCTTCCGCTCTCTTTTGATTTTGTTAATCTCTTTGAATTAATCATGGCTATATGGTTTTAGATCTCAAGTTTTATGATGTAGATCTAACATATATAACTTATCATTATATATCTCGAATCCATATTGATAATTTACAATTTTATCCTCTTTAGTGGTTTCCTAACTAAATTCTAAAGGTATCCTAAGTAGCAAATTCAAGGAAAAATTTATAAAATATTTATTAAGTAGACAATCTCGTATGGACATGGATAGATCTATTAACTATCTAGGGGTGCAGTGTATTGGTAGACATTTCCAAAAGAAAGTTGAAACCTACAATTGTTGGTTCCAGCTCCGTTTAATTACTACTTTAGCATGTGCTTATATCCTAAAGTTTCAATCTACATCTAATTAATCTAAATCTTGATATTAATTAATTTACCTGAGAGAGCCACCATGTCAGCCTGAGACAGCCCATGGGAAGCAAACATGGATGTCAGCTGGTTCACATCAAACGTTGGCTGCGGCAATTTACCGGTCACACTCGCTGCCGTCGAGCTCAGCCCATCCAACCTCCCTAGCTCCACCGCATACGATGGTCCGCCGGCCTACGTTAATTAACACAATCAAGATTTGACATCATTAATATTTTTACGGTGTAAATTTGAATATTCTAACCACCCGTTCAGATAAATGTGTAAAAGAGTGTAAAATTGATTTACAAATACACCCCATTCCAACCACTTATATTTAAACTAATTTTTTTCGGCACTCACACTTTTTGCATTCTTAACGAATGTTGTTTTTTCCGTTAGGCTGGGATGACGTATGAAATTCACACGACCATTAGTTACCTTTTGCCTTCAGATTAACTATAAAAGGATTCAAATAAAAAAACTAAATTCAACATAAAGTTTGTAATTTATATAGGAACAATTCCAATTTTTATGTAAAGCTTTAGACAAAGATCAAATTACGAACCAGAGCTATAACATCCCTCGCAGCCATTGCCAATATATCAGCACACGACACCTTATTCCGGCACTGAGCCACCGCATCCACCGCCGCCTTCGCTTTAATAACCGTGTCAAACCCATCGCCGGCCAACGACAAATTATCCGGGTTATCCTTCTCAGCCTTATTATTCGCCGTCGAAGCTACTATAACCGAAGCATCACAACCCTGTATGACAAAAAAAAAAAAATACACTGAAACTATAAACATCTGCTGCAACTTTGTGAAAAATATTGAAATATATTGTTGCCAGTTATTGTAGAATTGGCTTTACATTAACGAAGCAATCATGGAAGAAGAGCCGGAGGGTGCCGGGGACGGTGACGAAGGTCTGCTGGAATTTGGCCGTGACGGCGTTGCGGACGATGGACTCGACGTTGGGGCAGATGCTGGAGTAGTAATTCTGTCGAACTTGTGCTGAGCTAAGTCGAGTTAGGCTCAAAGCGAAGAGTAAGGTGAGTAAGCTTAAATTCCTCATGGTTATAGAAACGTGATTTAATTAAGGCTCGAAGAAATTAGAGAAGGGAGCAGTGAAGGGATGAACGAGAGCTGAGGGATTTATACATATTAAGGATATAGCTAGCTAGCCAGGCCAGTTGGCTTCCATTTGGACTGGGGTAGAAGTAACGAATAGGTGGACTTTTCCCTTCGACTGAAGGAGACTAGCAAAATGCTTCAAGGTATCTCTTGTATCAAAGGCTAATTAGGACTCCGGACAATGCCAAGGAACAGTACTACACCCACACTCTTAAAGTTATGGGCGAGGCTGAGGGTTATAATTCTCTTAAAGTTATGGGCGAGGCTGAGGGTTATAATTCTTTTTTTCAAACATGTGTCTCTAGGTTGAGCATTATTTTTTGTAGGTTGAAGTATGGGTATCAGTATTATCTTTATGTCTGAATTAAATTCGTCACCAATAGAAGTTTAACTCGGGTTGCTCCAAGGTCATGTCAGAAAATACTTCCACTGTACCAAAACTCTGGAATATTATAGTGAAGGTTAATGGTTCTAATTTATGTTATTCTAACGAACAATGAGAATTAATGCTTTAAAATCACTATATTCATTTTTCTGCTCCTACTGATCTGAGGATAGATAACTAGTGCCTAATCTAAGCATATTTGCACCATATAAAATAAATAATGTTTAGAAAAAATAATAAACGATTGTGATTGAACAACTAAAACACCCAATCATATGCCAAGTGTGATGATTCAAACCTTTTTTATGGGATTATTTTTATTCTATTAAGCAGAATAAAAAGACAACAAAATTTCTCTTATTCCTAGCCTAGAACCAAATGGATAGAGCCAATGTTCTAAATATACTTACTCGAATAAATTAAGTCTACGCCAAGACTTGAGCAGTTTGTCTGTATCAGCCAACTGTGTGAGAATGACAAAATAATAAAATTCTAAAATCCAATTATAGAGGCAAAGCCACTTGGAAAATTCAAAGGGGTTGGTGCGAAATGATATTAAAAGGACAAAAAAAAAAAAAACGAGAGCTAAAGATAACATGTATAGAGACCTCTCGCTAGAGAAAATAGAAAGATGCACATGGGTCAACAAAGAGGTAGCTGTCTTGATGTAGTAGCTGGTCGAGCTAGGCTTAACGTGGGGGAGCTTCCTCTTCGGAGCTTCCACTTTGCTTTCCAACTCAGCTCTTACTGTTTGTTTGACGCTTGATCTGAATTCTACTTGCTCTCAAGTCTCAACATGGTTTTCCCCTTTAACAAATACAGCAAGTTGCCCTAAAGATGTAGTGCCAAAGGGAACAAAATTTAGAATTGTAAACGGAGTAGTTGAAACTTGCAAACCGTCTTCTGCCCTGTTCGTGAATGGTTCAGAACATTGTGCAGAATCTTTGGAAATAATTTCTTCTTGATTAGTAAAAAATTATAATTATACTTATAATTATATTTGGTTTTTGAAAATTGTTGCGCGTCTTAGCGGAAGCGTGCTCGCACACCAACGAATCCATAAGCACGAGAGAAGATAACCAAACCAAACACGAGCAATCCAATCCAAAATACGACAAATCAAACCAAACACAGAGATATACGTGGTTCGGCAATTTCCTTACGTTCACGGGAAGAGGTTGTGGAGATTCCACTAAATCAAGGACAGTACTACAATACGGTATTTATGAATAGTACTACAGTACTGTAGTGTCCTGCTCATAAACCAAACCAATATTGAGCGTACCTCGAATGTATCTCAAAATCCATCTCACGGCATCTCAATGACTCACTCTTGGATCGTGCATGTATCTCGAAACAATGCACATCGCCTGTGACAAATCCGGCCTCGTACATACCATCGCGTACATCAAGCTCCCAACCGCTCTCGCATATGGAGTCTTCGACATTAACTCTCTATCTTCAACTGTCTTTGGTGAAAGGTCAGCTAAAAGCTTCAAATGGGCTCCCAAAGGTACACCGATTGGCTTCGTATCTATGCTAACATAAAATCGCTGTAGAACTTTCTTCAAATAAGCCACCTGTGTCAAAAAAATTTTGCCCTTCTTTTTGTTTTTGCCGATTTCCATCCCTAAAATGCGCTTTGCCTAACCGAAACCTTTCATCTCAAACTCCTTTGAAAGCCGTGCCTTCAACTCATCTATAGCAGACCTAGAAATAGAGACAACCAACATGTCATCGATATAAAGCAACAAATAAATATATGCACATCCTTTCAACTTGCGAAAATACACGCAATGATCAAACTGGCTCTGCGTGTACGAATGACCGATCATAAATCCATCGAATCACCTATACCACTGTCGAGGAGACTGTTTCAAACCGTATAGCGATTTCTTCAACCTAAAAACTAATTTATCCTTCCCTGCAGCTCAGATACTCAATGACCGAGTCATATATATTTCTTCATCAAGGTCACCATGAAGAAATACCGTCTTCACATCTAACTGATCTAACACCAATCCATACTGTGCCACCAAAGCTAGAAAAATCCGAATAGAAGAGTGTTTTACCACTAGAGAGAAAACCTCAATATAATTAATACTTTCCTCCTGTGCATAGTCATTCACAACCAACCTAGCCTTGAACCTTACTGGAGTGCCTTCAATGCGCTCCTTTTCGCGTATACCCACTTGCAACCAATCGCCTTTTGTCCCTTTGGAAGCTCAACAAGCTCCCATGTATCGTTCTTGTGAAGAGACTCCATCTCCTCCTACATAGCTACCTGCCACGAATCAGCCTCCGAACTCTGCTTAGCCTCGCTGAATGTAGTAGACATCAACACATCGATACTCTTTACAGGAAGTGAATATGCAACTACTGTATCGGTATACCGTACTGGCATCCGTATGTCTCTCCTTTGTCTCCGAACCGCAATAGAATCCTAAACCTGAGCGTCGGTCCCTGATCCTGCACATCTATACCCGTATCCTCTTCATCATCGCCGTGCTAGCCTGGCGTCACCTTAGTCGGTACTCTAATGGATACTGTACCATCTGGATAATGTGAAGCTGCATCGATCTTCACCACCTGCGATATCTCCTCTGTCGGGTCACTCTCCACCTGATGAGAACTGGGAAGCTTCAAGATAGAAGCCTCATCGAACATGATGTCTTTACGCAGCACAATCTTCCTATCAACTGAATCTCATAGCTTGTATCCCTTGACACCACGCTTGAATCCTACAAATATGGTCTTCCTAGCTTGATGTTCCAATTTATCTGTCTTCACATGATAAAATGTAGGGTACCCAAATACCTTGAGCTGGTCATAGTCGTGTGCTGGCTCTCCTGGCCACATCTCCATAGGGGTCTTCCCCTCAATCGTAGATGAAGATAGTCTGTTAATGAGGTGGCTCGCATATAAAAATGCCTCAACCCAAAAAATCTTCTCTAAACCACTATGCGCTAACAAATATCTGATCTTCTCTAGCAAAGATCAATTTAACCTCTCTGTCATCCTATTCTACTGTGATGTATGACTAAATATGAAGTGTCTCTCTATGCCCTCGTCACGACATAGCTGTAGAATGGGGTCTGATTTATACTCACCACTATTGTCGGATCATAACGTCTTGATCTTTCTCCCAGTCTACAGTTTCAACCGCTTCTTCTACTTCACAAATATATCTATGACTTCACTCTTCTTTACCATGGTGTATACCTAACAACGCCTAGAATAGTTATCAATGAACGTGACGAACCAATGTCGACCATCAAGTGATGTAGTCTTGATGGGAGCCCAAACATCTGTGTGCACGTAATCCAGGATGCCCCTCTTCCTATGAATGACAGTCTCGAACTTCACCATTGTCTTCTTGCCAAGTACACAGTGCTCACATAACTCAACCTTTCCACTCTTGGCTCCTTTCAATAGTTCATGCTTGCACATCGCCTGCAGTGACTTCTCTCCTGTGTGCCCCAACCTGTAGTATCAAAATCTGCTCATATCCGCCTCTAAAATTGCTGAAGCTATCTGGCCAATCTCGGTGCTCCCCTTCAGATAATATAAGTTCTGACTACGGACTCCTTTCATCACCATCAAAGATCCATTAGTAATCTTTACTACAGCATCCTCCAAGGTCACATTGAATCCCTTCGCCTCCAAAACTCCAACTGAGATAAGATTCTTCTTTAGCTGAGAAAAAAATCTCACATTTTTTAATTCACGGACTACTCCATCGTGCATTCGAATCCTCATGGTACCTATCCCACAAATGCTACAGGATTGATCATTTTCTATGACAACAACACCCCCATCGAGTCTCTCAAATGACACAAACTAATCTTGCCTAGGAGTAACATGATAAGTAGCACCAGAATCAAGCATCCAATCTAATGCATCCAAATGGTTCACCTTCGGAGTAATCAGTAGAGAAAAGCTCGAATCATCTGAATTATCGTCTCTTGCAACGTTTACCTCATTGGCCTTTCTGGCCCTTTTTCTTGCCATTCTCTTTCTCCTTAAGCTTTGGACAGTCTCTCTTCTAATGTCTCTGCTCCTTGTAGAATACACATTGGTTCTTTACTAACTGGTGATAGCCTCTCGACTTTGACCTGTCTCTATTGTCACCTCTCAGATATGGGCTTCTACCTCTCGTCGACAAGGCCTCTCCTGAAGTACTAGTGCGGGAAGTCTCCTTGTCCTTCCTCCTCAAATTATAGTTCGTCAAAACGTTAGTTACTTTACTATAGCTGATAGAAGATCTTCTATTCAACAAAGTAAGCACAAAGGTATCATACTCCTCATCCGGTAAGGAGCCCAACAAAATAATTGCCTTATACTCACCCGATATCTTCTCATCAACATTCGCCAAGTCCGATAACAACTTAGTATAGTTGTTCACATGAACTGCTAGTGAGGTGCCCCTAGGCATCTAAAATCTGAATAACCTACGCAGCAAGTGCAATCTGTTCTCAACACTCTTCGTAAGGTACTTGTTATTGAGAATTTTCCACATCTTCATTGTAAACGTCACCCCAATCATATTATATTTCAGCTCTTGTTCTAAACAGGACATGATCACCCCACAAACATTCTTATTCATCTTTTCCCAGACCGCCTCTTCATATTTTGGTGGCCTCTCATGGACTATGATGGTCTCCTTCAAATTCTGAGCATTGAGCGTATCCTATACATCGCTCATCCACAAACCAAAATTGATCCTGTCATCATATTTAACCACACTAATTTTACTGTTCTGAAAACCAACTTGAACTGTACTCGCCATCTTGCTGTTTTTACTAACTTCTTCACCCATACTCACAAATTCCAAATTGTAGAGGAAAATTCAAAATCGATTAGAATTTAGAAGTTACCCAACCGAATCCTAGAATGGATTTCAAAATAGATCTCCTAATCACACGAGGAAAGCAAAATCTTCAATGGCAACCCTAAATACTATCTCCACTGAAGCCTAGAACTCTAAGAACCAAGCTTGCACGACGAATCTTCCTTCACCTAATGCCAAAACCCTATATCTGAAATATGAGCTCTTGTTTGGTGGAAAATTTGTAGTAAAAAGAATAAAAGAAATTTGATTTGTATTCTCTCGATCTCGATTACAATTGGATTTTCTGATTACAAAAGAGAGGAGAATTGATCTGGATTCTCCCCTTTGTTTAATTCTGGGTTCTTCACGGTAGCGATGGAGTGCCTCCTTCGAATGCTTGCGTCAAATTTGCTCTCCGTTGACGATCCGAATATCTCAATTCACTGGAACGTGATATTCTCCTCACGATTTGACGTTATGGAGAACTTGCATGGCAAGTTTTAGAACTCAGAACGAGTTTGAAACTCTATGAAAGAGTCGATTTAACCAAAATCGGTCTATAAGCTAAAGATGAAGAAAGCTCATGTTGCTGATCTCCAGAGCTCCACCAATTCCCCCCAAAGATCTCTTCTTTGCTGCCAAAAAGAAGGATGAAAGATCTAGCCCCCGAACTAAGCTGATTTCTTAGTTATTTATAAGGGATTAAGGGGTGTAACCGCCCCCTTAATTCGCTCATAAGTGGGACTAATAGGATGTAACAACCCCTTAAATCACTCCTGAATAGAGTTGTGATTCCCTCAGATCGTGGGAAATAATTTTGAAACCGTTCAGTTCATGTTTGAATGAGTCAAACGCAAAATCTACGTTCTGATATGAATTCTGCGTTCAAACGTATTGTCTGGAAGCTCAGACGCAACAATTTGGAAGCTGCGTTGACGGCGTTGGAAGCTGCTCGTGAGCTGCATTTGCAGCAATTTGGAAGCTGTGTTGGCGGCGTTGGAAGTTGCTCGTGAGCTGCGTTTGCAGCAATTTGGAAGCTGCGTTGGCAGCGTTGGAAGCTGCGTAAACTCCTTTGAAAGTTGTGCCTTCAACTCATCTATAGCAGACCTAGAAATAGAGACAACCAACATGTCATCGATATAAAGCAACAAATAAATATATGCACATCCTTTCAACTTGCGAAAATACACGCAATGATCAAACTGGCTCTGCGTGTACGAATGACCGATCATAAATCCATCGAATCACCTATACCACTGTCGAGGAGACTGTTTCAAACCGTATAGCGATTTCTTCAACCTAAAAACTAATTTATCCTTCCCTGCAGCTCAGATACTCAATGACCGAGTCATATATATTTCTTCATCAAGGTCACCATGAAGAAATACCGTCTTCACATCTAACTGATCTAACACCAATCCATACTGTGCCACCAAAGCTAGAAAAATCCGAATAGAAGAGTGTTTTACCACTAGAGAGAAAACCTCAATATAATTAATACTTTCCTCCTGTGCATAGTCATTCACAACCAACCTAGCCTTGAACCTTACTGGAGTGCCTTCAATGCGCTCCTTTTCGCGTATACCCACTTGCAACCAATCGCCTTTTGTCCCTTTGGAAGCTCAACAAGCTCCCATGTATCGTTCTTGTGAAGAGACTCCATCTCCTCCTACATAGCTACCTGCCACGAATCAGCCTCCGAACTCTGCTTAGCCTCGCTGAATGTAGTAGACATCAACACATCGATACTCTTTACAGGAAGTGAATATGCAACTACTGTATCGGTATACCGTACTGGCATCCGTATGTCTCTCCTTTGTCTCCGAACCGCAATAGAATCCTAAACCTGAGCGTCGGTCCCTGATCCTGCACATCTATACCCGTATCCTCTTCATCATCGCCGTGCTAGCCTGGCGTCACCTTAGTCGGTACTCTAATGGATACTGTACCATCTGGATAATGTGAAGCTGCATCGATCTTCACCACCTGCGATATCTCCTCTGTCGGGTCACTCTCCACCTGATGAGAACTGGGAAGCTTCAAGATAGAAGCCTCATCGAACATGATGTCTTTACGCAGCACAATCTTCCTATCAACTGAATCTCATAGCTTGTATCCCTTGACACCACGCTTGAATCCTACAAATATGGTCTTCCTAGCTTGATGTTCCAATTTATCTGTCTTCACATGATAAAATGTAGGGTACCCAAATACCTTGAGCTGGTCATAGTCGTGTGCTGGCTCTCCTGG
This sequence comes from Asparagus officinalis, assembly GCF_001876935.1. Classification (NCBI taxonomy): domain Eukaryota; kingdom Viridiplantae; phylum Streptophyta; class Magnoliopsida; order Asparagales; family Asparagaceae; genus Asparagus; species Asparagus officinalis. The sequence continues at coordinate 120,104,516 of NC_033800.1, forward strand.
CCACATCTCCATAGGGGTCTTCCCCTCAATCGTAGATGAAGATAGTCTGTTAATGAGGTGGCTCGCATATAAAAATGCCTCAACCCAAAAAATCTTCTCTAAACCACTATGCGCTAACAAATATCTGATCTTCTCTAGCAAAGATCAATTTAACCTCTCTGTCATCCTATTCTACTGTGATGTATGACTAAATATGAAGTGTCTCTCTATGCCCTCGTCACGACATAGCTGTAGAATGGGGTCTGATTTATACTCACCACTATTGTCGGATCATAACGTCTTGATCTTTCTCCCAGTCTACAGTTTCAACCGCTTCTTCTACTTCACAAATATATCTATGACTTCACTCTTCTTTACCATGGTGTATACCTAACAACGCCTAGAATAGTTATCAATGAACGTGACGAACCAATGTCGACCATCAAGTGATGTAGTCTTGATGGGAGCCCAAACATCTGTGTGCACGTAATCCAGGATGCCCCTCTTCCTATGAATGACAGTCTCGAACTTCACCATTGTCTTCTTGCCAAGTACACAGTGCTCACATAACTCAACCTTTCCACTCTTGGCTCCTTTCAATAGTTCATGCTTGCACATCGCCTGCAGTGACTTCTCTCCTGTGTGCCCCAACCTGTAGTATCAAAATCTGCTCATATCCGCCTCTAAAATTGCTGAAGCTATCTGGCCAATCTCGGTGCTCCCCTTCAGATAATATAAGTTCTGACTACGGACTCCTTTCATCACCATCAAAGATCCATTAGTAATCTTTACTACAGCATCCTCCAAGGTCACATTGAATCCCTTCGCCTCCAAAACTCCAACTGAGATAAGATTCTTCTTTAGCTGAGAAAAAAATCTCACATTTTTTAATTCACGGACTACTCCATCGTGCATTCGAATCCTCATGGTACCTATCCCACAAATGCTACAGGATTGATCATTTTCTATGACAACAACACCCCCATCGAGTCTCTCAAATGACACAAACTAATCTTGCCTAGGAGTAACATGATAAGTAGCACCAGAATCAAGCATCCAATCTAATGCATCCAAATGGTTCACCTTCGGAGTAATCAGTAGAGAAAAGCTCGAATCATCTGAATTATCGTCTCTTGCAACGTTTACCTCATTGGCCTTTCTGGCCCTTTTTCTTGCCATTCTCTTTCTCCTTAAGCTTTGGACAGTCTCTCTTCTAATGTCTCTGCTCCTTGTAGAATACACATTGGTTCTTTACTAACTGGTGATAGCCTCTCGACTTTGACCTGTCTCTATTGTCACCTCTCAGATATGGGCTTCTACCTCTCGTCGACAAGGCCTCTCCTGAAGTACTAGTGCGGGAAGTCTCCTTGTCCTTCCTCCTCAAATTATAGTTCGTCAAAACGTTAGTTACTTTACTATAGCTGATAGAAGATCTTCTATTCAACAAAGTAAGCACAAAGGTATCATACTCCTCATCCGGTAAGGAGCCCAACAAAATAATTGCCTTATACTCACCCGATATCTTCTCATCAACATTCGCCAAGTCCGATAACAACTTAGTATAGTTGTTCACATGAACTGCTAGTGAGGTGCCCCTAGGCATCTAAAATCTGAATAACCTACGCAGCAAGTGCAATCTGTTCTCAACACTCTTCGTAAGGTACTTGTTATTGAGAATTTTCCACATCTTCATTGTAAACGTCACCCCAATCATATTATATTTCAGCTCTTGTTCTAAACAGGACATGATCACCCCACAAACATTCTTATTCATCTTTTCCCAGACCGCCTCTTCATATTTTGGTGGCCTCTCATGGACTATGATGGTCTCCTTCAAATTCTGAGCATTGAGCGTATCCTATACATCGCTCATCCACAAACCAAAATTGATCCTGTCATCATATTTAACCACACTAATTTTACTGTTCTGAAAACCAACTTGAACTGTACTCGCCATCTTGCTGTTTTTACTAACTTCTTCACCCATACTCACAAATTCCAAATTGTAGAGGAAAATTCAAAATCGATTAGAATTTAGAAGTTACACTTTGTGGATCTTGCGCATAGCCTTGGGGCTAAGGGATCCGGAGGAGAGGGCTTCCTCGTACTTGGCTTGATTGAACTCTATGATGAGAGTTTCAACCATCGTTCCAGTGAGATGAACATCGGAGTGCGCCACCACTTCTTCGTTAGAGAAGCTTGTCCCCAGCGGAGTCACCATCTTTTATTTGGTGAAAAATTTATAGTAAAAAGAATAAAAGAAATTTGATTTGTATTCTCTCGATCTCGATTACAATTGGATTTTCTGATTACAAAAGAGAGGAGAATTGATCTGGATTCTCCCCTTTGTTTAATTCTGGGTTCTTCACGGTAGCGATGGAGTGCCTCCTTCGAATGCTTGCGTCAAATTTGCTCTCCGTTGACGATCCGAATATCTCAATTCACTGGAACGTGATATTCTCCTCACGATTTGACGTTATGGAGAACTTGCATGGCAAGTTTTAGAACTCAGAACGAGTTTGAAACTCTATGAAAGAGTCGATTTAACCAAAATCGGTCTATAAGCTAAAGATGAAGAAAGCTCATGTTGCTGATCTCCAGAGCTCCACCAATTCCCCCCAAAGATCTCTTCTTTGCTGCCAAAAAGAAGGATGAAAGATCTAGCCCCCGAACTAAGCTGATTTCTTAGTTATTTATAAGGGATTAAGGGGTGTAACCGCCCCCTTAATTCGCTCATAAGTGGGACTAATAGGATGTAACAACCCCTTAAATCACTCCTGAATAGAGTTGTGATTCCCTCAGATCGTGGGAAATAATTTTGAAACCGTTCAGTTCATGTTTGAATGAGTCAAACGCAAAATCTACGTTCTGATATGAATTCTGCGTTCAAACGTATTGTCTGGAAGCTCAGACGCAACAATTTGGAAGCTGCGTTGACGGCGTTGGAAGCTGCTCGTGAGCTGCATTTGCAGCAATTTGGAAGCTGTGTTGGCGGCGTTGGAAGTTGCTCGTGAGCTGCGTTTGCAGCAATTTGGAAGCTGCTCGTGAGCTGCGTTTGCAGCAATTTGGAAGCTGCGTTGGTAGCATTGGAAGCTGCGTTGGCAACGTTGGCAGCTAGATCTGAGCTGCGTCCGTGGCTGTGAACATGGTGTGTCTTGATGCTGGTATGCGAGGAGGACTTCCACGTCTTAGTTTGAAGAGACCGTTGATTTGTAGTCTCTTTCTGTCAGAGCGTTGTAAAGATCGTCATTTTATAATCTTCGCTTTAGCTCTTTGATATGTGAGAGTCGTTAAATTGTAACTCCAGATGTTGATTGTGAAGGCTGTTGATTAGAGCTTTCATCAGTTGTTGTGAAGATCGTTTGTAACTCCAGATGTTGATTGTGAAGGCTGTTGATTAGAGCTTTCATCAGTTGTTGTGAAGATCGTCAGATTGTAACCTAGAGCTTTCATCAGTTGTTGTGAAGATCGTCAGATTGTAACCTTCATCGATCTACGTGAAAGTCTTCAAAGTGTAGTCTTCTGGAAGCCGTTGAATTGTAACTTACATCATCGATGTTTGATGGGGAATCAACTATCTATTGTGATTTTTATACAGTCTACAGACCCCCCTCCAAAGTTTTCAAAAGTTCGCGGTTGACTAGGATGAATTTTCAAAATACTTTGGATCTTAACTCTGATCTTAGAGCTTTTGATTCCTTGTCATAAGGAGTTGTTCTTTGCACCCGCTTCAAAGGTATCTTGGTTGAAGGGATTTTCCACGCATGACCTGTGTGATGATGAGCTTCAAAGAGAAACTATAGCGATAGTACAAGTTACTCATGAGCAGAAGCCATCAAATGTCACGTCATGGCTCACCTCCATTCAGCTGATGGGCCCGCAAACATTCATAGAATTTTTGGCAAACCCTCAGCCATCAACGGATTTGATAAGCCTTTACCGATTACCGTTTGAGTCAGGTTAGCACATGGATTGTCTAAGTCCGTTCCACATGTAACGTTGTGCTAAGAGAATGAACCCTCTTAGACTTGATGCTATGACTTTGAATACATAGACTTTGTCACTTTCACGGGAAAAGACTAACTGGCGATGCGTGTTAGGCGTAGGCTTATCTCTAATTAGGGATCGAGATAAAGTCCCCCATGCATGTGAGGCATGGATTTTGATGTTCTTTTCACGGTAAAAAACTAACTGGCAACGCGTGTTAGGCGTAGACTTATCTCTAATTAGGGATCGAGATAAAGTTCCCCATGTATGTGAGGTATGGATTTTGATGTTCTTTTCACTGCAAAAGACTAACCAGTAATACGTGTTAGGCATAGACTTATCTCTAATTAGGGATCAAGATAAATTCCCCCATGCATGTGAGGCATGGATTTTGATGTTCTTTTCACGGCAAAAGACTAACTGACAACGCGTGTTTGGCGTAGACTTATCTCTAATTAGGGATCAAGATAAAATCCCCCATGCTTGTAAAGCATAGATTTTGGCGTTATTAATAACGGTCTGCTACGATATTGAATACGTAGGTTTTGCCATTATTACAGGAATATGCTACCCGGAAGCATGTGTTAGATGCAGACTTATCTCTAATTAGGGATCGAGATAAAGTCCCCCATGCATAAAAGACATGGATTTTGGTGCTACGATGTTGAATACGTAGACTTTGTCGTTATTTTCCTGTGTTACTTGAAACACTGAAAGAAAATTAGAAGCGCTAGAGGTGTAATATTAACTTGGCATGAATTTTCACTTAGAGTGAAATTCAGAAATTTTCTTTATTATCACTAGGATAATTTTAGAAAATATTTAATCCGCTGGGGATTTTATAATGACAACTTGCTATTCTTGTTGAAAAAGGATTAACAAGTTCATTGGGGGTTTGACTGTTAGAGGTGTGATGTTAACCTAATAGTATTTTTATGGACCTATCGCTCCGTTGATGAGAGTCGATAAGTGGAAAGTGTTGTGATCGGAGCAACTTTGAGGACCTATCGCTCTATTGACGAGAGTCGATAAGTGGAAAGTGTTGCGATCAGAACAACTTTGAGGACCTATCGCTCTGTTGACAAGAGTCGATAAGTGGAAAGTGTTGTGATCAGAGCTACTTTAAGGACCTATCGCTCTGACGAGAGTCGATAAGTGAAAATTGTTGCGATCAGAGCAACTTTGAGGACCTATTGCTCTGTTGACGAGAGTCGATAAGTGAAAAGTATTGCGATCGGAGCAACTTTGACGACCTATCGCTCTGTTGACGAGAGTCGATAAGTGGAAAGTGTTGTGATCGGAGCAACTTTAAGGACCTATCGCTCTATTGACGAGAGTCGATAAGTTGATTTTATCAGAGGTGTTTGATATTAACGTGACAAGAGAATGTTACGATCAGAGCAACTTTATAGACTTATCATCCTATTGAAAAGGATTGATAAATAGATTGTCAGAGGTTTGGTGTTAACATGACGGGAATTTGTTACGATCAGAGCAACTTTGAGGACTTATCATCCTATTGAAGATGATTGATAAGTTGATTTTATCAGAGGTGTAGTGTTAACGTGACAGGATTTGTGTACTTATGATTTGGACAAGATTTTGGGGACTAGCGTCTCGTTTGGGAGATTTGCTAAGTGAGTGTATCATCAGAAGCGATGAATTTTGATACTAAGATTTTGAAGACTTAGTGTCTTGCTGGGGAAGATTGCGATTTGAGCAATTTTGAGGACCTATCATCTTATCGAAGAGGATTGATAAGTTAATTATCAGAGGTATATTGTTAACGTGACAAATTAAGAGCGATGCCAATTGAATTCATACTCTGTAAGGATGATGATCGTCAGAAGTATAATGTTAACTCGACGATGTGAAAGATTCGTTACTCTTAATTCAGTGGATTCTAAGTAACCAACCCCAGTCTTGATTAAGACTTAGCAGGGGAATAAAAAGAGATAGACAAGGCATATCACCTAGTGGGATACTATCTATAAAGTCGGAATAGAGGCACATCACCTGGTAGGCCATTATCTGATGAGTTTGACTATCAGAGGTAACTGTGATAGTTTTGTGAACCTGTCATCCTATTGAAGAAGATTGGCAAGTTGATGGACAATCAAAGGTAACTGTTAACGTTATAGTTTTTTGTGGACTTGCCATCCTACTTGAAGAGGATTGGCAAGTTGATAGACTATCAGAGGTAAATGTTAACGTGATAGTTTTGTGGACCTGCCATCTTATTGAAGAGGATTGATAGGAGAATTTGGAGGGAATGAACTATCAGAGGTAATTGTTAACGTGATAGTTTTGGTGGACCTGCCATCCTATTAAAGATGATTGGTGGGGGAATTTGGAGGAAATGAACTATCAGAGGTAATTATTGATGTGATAGTTTTGGTGGACCCGCCATCTTATTGAAGAGGATTAGTGGGGAAATTTGAAGGAAATGAACTATCAGAGGTAATTGTTAACGTGATAGTTTTGGTGGACCCGCCATCCTATTGAAGATGATTGGTGGGGGAATTTGGAGGAAATGAACTATCAGAGGTAATTGTTAACGTGATAGTTTTGGTGGACCCACCATTCTATTGAAGAGGATTGGTGGGGGAATTTGGAGAAAATGAACTATCAGAGGTAACTGTTAATGTGATAGTTTTGGTAGATTTCATGGTTGACCGAGGTATTCTATTGAACATGACAACTCAGAAAATTTATTACTCATAATCTAATGAACTACAAATAAACCAACCTCCAGTCTTGAACACGTGCAGGGGGGAAAAAGGGTAGACATGACACATCGCCTAATGGGCCACTATCTAACAAGATTGACTATCAGAAGTAACTGTTAACTTGATAGTTGTTGTAGACCTACCATTTTATTGAAGGAGATTGGCTTCAATGGCCATAGTATCTTCTCCTTCTGATTGAGAAGATTGAGCTTGGTCCGATTGCTCAGGTTGATCCTGCCTACTTTGTTTTTTTAGATTTGATCCTGACAATAATCTTTTGAGCATGTTCGCCTTGAGAGATTAGTTGTCTCCAGAAACAACATTCTGCAACCCTTATTCGGGCTAGGATGTCGGTTTGCAAATTATGTCGACAAGTCTCCACTAGGGTAGACTGTGTCATACCTGTCGGACATCGCAGAGCCATGTAGGCATCGAAAATTGCCTATAGGTCTCCACAAACGGTTCAGTATTAAAGAACGACGATGAACGTCCCCGCACCCGCTGCAAAAGGAGCAACACCCGTCATGTCCTAATCATCACACTGATAATCCAACCATGGGGGCTAACAGAGCTCTTCGTCGGAATTCCAACGCATCCGAAATCAACTAAATCCGAGTTTGGACGACGAATCAACGGCAAACACACCCGGAAAGGCCTTGGACTGAACTGGGGCACCCGGGGGTGTCTTGGCAAGCTCGAAACACCCGAGGGGTGTCTTGGCAACACCAAGACACCCCAGGGGTGTCTCGGCCAGGCCGAGACACCCCAAGGGTGTCTCGGCTGATAATCCAACCATGGGGGCTAACAGAGCTCTTCGTCGGAATTCCAACGCATCCGAAATCAACTAAATCCGAGTTTGGACGACGAATCAACGGCAAACACACCCGGAAAGGCCTTGGACTGAACTGGGGCACCCGGGGGTGTCTTGGCAAGCTCGAAACACCCGAGGGGTGTCTTGGCAACACCAAGACACCCCAGGGGTGTCTCGGCCTGGCCGAGACACCCCAAGGGGTGTCTTGGCCGCCAAGACACCCCAAGGGTCCTCCCCATTTCAGCCCCCCCCCCCTCTCTTGGTTTGCTATAAATAGCCCCCTTAGGCCTTCATTTGAGGGGGCTCCTGATTTAGCTCTTGATTTCTTTGGTGGCCTTGGAGGATTTCTTGGAGAGAGCCTAGGCGAAGCCCTGCCGGATCGAGGAGTGAGCGAGCCTTCTACAGCAAAGGAGCCTTCTTCTTCATTCCCCCTTCTCTTTTCCTTAGTATTGGCCTTCGGCGCTAATACTAAGAAGAGCTAGTGTCTCGCTTTAGCCGAGATATAAGCTTCATAACTTCTAGATCCCACGCGGGTCGACGAAGTCTCTGTCCGATTTTTCGGGATCAGAAGTTTCTAAATCCCTTCGCGGATAGACGAAGCTCTGTCCGATTTATCCGGATCAGATCTGAGTGCCCCGGTGGTCCACGGATATCAACATCCCCGTCACAGGCAAAAGACCCACGCAAGCAAGAGATGACAAACAGATCTTGCGTTTGTTTGAAAAGAGTTGTATTTATTTTGTTTTCATTGTGTACCGGTCTTATAAAAAGGCTATCTTTTTATTTCATTGTAACGATTGAAGTTGTAATGAATGCAGCAATGAATACAGCAACTTTTTCCGCAAACAGACTGGCGACCACAGTGGGAGCCAACGGCATCACAACCGACGCCGTCGTGACGCAACCAGCACTCAAGATCGGGGTGAATGAAGAACACGAGCTCGATCAACAACGGTTCAAAGAAGGCCTCTCTTCCTCCTCCTCCAGATCCGCCTCTCCAAACGGGTACAGAAAGGTAACCTCTTTCATAAATGATTGCAGGTCCTTCGGTTCAAAAATCCAAGACCCCGTTGCCGCCTCTGCACTTGCACCACGCGACGTCCCCACGTCGTCCAACCTGGTCGAGATCGCAGATCCGGATTCCTCTTCCGCCGAGGAGATGACTTCTGAAGACGCTCCGGCATTATCAAAGAGAGCACGACAAAGACAACGTCAACGTCTTGCTCGACAACTTGCCGAGGCTTTGGAGCCAATGGATGGGATCCGCTATAACGTGGATCTAAAATCCAGGCAACGCCAGGAGCAACCACGGCAAACAACCAGCCCCTCCTCCGAAGCAGAAACAAACAAATGGGTTCATGTCAAAAGAACCCGTTCTACTCTCGAGGAGCGAATCCAAAAGCGCCGCGCCTTGCGTGCGCATGCCCGAGCCCTGGTCCAAAAAGCACGAGAAATGCTAAAGGGAGAGGCCGTTAAGAGATCGCCGAGGTCCGAACGAGTTTGGATGCCAAAGGCCGAATCAACGCCTAAGGTAAAAGCAGGTAATATTGCTCTCCAACCTTCGTCCATTTCAGGTCCCGAACCTTCGGTAAAGCCCCACCGCAGCGTGGATTTCCCCAAGTCTAGGAATCCTCTGAACAACCGTATCGATGCTCTACCCGAGAATCGAGGAAAAGCGCTTGTCAAGGAAAGCTGGGGATCGTTGAAGGAGCTTCGAGCCAACATCCAGACTGGGGGTCGTACACGACCTCCTAACAAATCGAACTCTGCAACAACCAGCTCGGCGGTGCGTGCAAAGGACCAAGAGCCCGTTAAGGCCAGCTCGGCGGTGCGTGCAAAGGACCAGGAGCCCGTTAAGGTTTCTCCCTCACAAAGGAGTGATTCCAAACGTGCGACTCTTGCAGAGGCCAACAAGGCAATGTTTACTCAGAAGAAGACGCGTCGGACAGACGAACGCGTTATACCTGAGAACCCATGTGAGCAGCCGATAGGTTACTCCGACCGCAACGTCGATGAGTTGTACTATCGGGCTGGGGGTGCGAATGAATCTCGAAAGAGAAACACCCGGGAAGCGGATTCTCACTGTCCGTGTACCAAACTTATCAGGGCAGTATTATCAGCCTGTAGCTGCCCCAAGACCGCTCCACAGAGGGTCTCGATATTCGAGGGAATCTCCGATGGAACGACAAAGCCCAAATCAAGGCGTTCCTACCAAAGAGGATCGATTGCTCGAGAGGATGAACCCCTAGAAGTTACCATCAACATGGTCAACAAGGGAAAGTCCCCAATCATTTCAGGTGGTTCTGACCCTAATTTCTCTTTAGGAAGCAGGGTCAATTCGGGGATATCTCAGCTTCAGCTAGAAGCCGTCGGAGATAACGACGACCGTGGGATTCATGAAGAAGTCCATTCTGATGATGAGTTCTCAGATTCTCATTCCGCGCTCGCCTCCGACGATACAACGTCTAGCATAGGGCAAGCTCGAGAGGTGTTCATGGCCAACACCGAGCAGATAGCCAAAATAATTGAAGAGGCCCTGACTAAGCAGAAGGAAATCTTCAAATTTGAATGCACGATCAGCGAATCCGAGCTTTGTCAAATCAGCTAGTGGAATCCAGCCATCGCATCCAGAACGCCGCAGTTGGCAGCAATCCGGAGGTGGTTGAAATCGTCATGGCCGACGCACCGCCCAAGAATACTGGGGGTGGCCCCACTAAAAATAACAACGCTGGGGGTAGACCCACCAGTGATAATAACACTGGGGGTGGCCGTATCATTCCTCTCGATGATTATCCAAAACAGGATACAACTCAGGCCGAAAAGATGAAGGATCTCGAAAAAAAAATCGACGCCCTGATGTCTACTCGAGAGGTGAAGAGGACCGGTATTCCGTGTCCTTACCCGAGAAAGTGGGATTCGATCCCGTATCCGGCGAAGTTCAACCTGATCAACTTCACGCCGTTCAACGGAAAGGGCTCACCCACTCAACATCTGATCTACTTCAAGTCCCACTTGGGGGTTATCTCTGGCAACGAGCCCTTGATGGTTCGGTCATTCGTTGGCACCCTTCGCGGGCCCGCCTTCGATAGGTACCGCCGTCTCAAGCCCGGAAGCATCAACAGCTGGGAGGACTTGGAAGGCATGTTTCTCGCCCATTTCTTCGATGATGACACCGAGGTGTCAATCAGGACACTCTTCGACGAGAAACAAAAAGGCGGAGAGTCGGTGGATTCCTTCATCAAACGCTTCCGCAATCAGGCAATGAACTGCAGGGATCCCGTCACGGAGGAATTCCTCTTGCAGACTTGTCAGAACAACTTGTCCATTGACATCTTGGACGTGATGGGAATAGAGCCGCTCAATACCTGGAAAGAGTTGAAGGCTCGAGGAGAACAGGCTGAACGCTTCATCAGAAGGCGGAAGGTCGAGAGAAACCAACCGATGGTTAATCCTCCGGATTCGGATCTCGTACCTCATGATGAAGAGGACGTACCTGCAACGGTTGTTGACGACGATCAAACGTCACAACAGCAGTCCTGGGAACAACAGGAGAATTCGGACGAGGAGCTCCAAAACGAGTACTCGTTCAAAGACGAAGACGTTCCAGCTATTTTCGAGACCCTTCTCGAAAACAACAAAATCAAACTCCCGCCCATCACGCATCAGGAGGAAGATGACGATTCTGCGGATCCAACGTACTGCGAATACCACAGAAGGATCCTCCATCCCACCAAGGAGTGCTTTGCTCTCAAGAATAGCATCCAGACCTTGGTTGAAGCCGGCGTTATAACGCTAGGGTAAGCCAATTGAAAACGGCCTCACTCCAAAGAGTACAAGAGTATAAACTGCTTCTCAACACTCCGATGAGTATACGAGTATAAACTGCTTCTCAATACTCCAAAGAGTACAAGAGTATAAACTGTTTCTCAAACTCCGAATAGTATATGAGTATAAACTGCTTCTTACAACTCCGAAGAGCATATGAGTATAAACTGCTTCTCAATCCTCCGACCGGTATAAGAGGTTAAACTGCTCCCTGATACTCCAATAGGTATATGAGTCTAAACTATTTACTACCATTGACGGGGAGTTCCTGGAGGATATTACGCTAATATTCTTAAGGATAACCCGGTCGGATGACAAAATCAAACCCAGTTCCAAGAGAGAAGCTGGGGGTGGATAATCCAATGCATCGGGAAGTTCCCAGAAGAATACCACATGGGTATTCTTAGGGATAACCCAATCATTGTGGAATTGGTGAATAAGAAATTCACATTCGAACTCTAAAAGTCAGAATGTCCCTTCTTATTCCCTAACTCTTATGAGTTATTTTTGTGAGAAGAGATCCAATCTTCTGATAGGTTAATCTTTCCTCACCAAACCATCCGCTGATCAAATCAAACGACAGTGGACCCACCAACATTCCCACATCTGCCAGTCATTGGCATTTCTCAGACTCAACATGTCAGGTCATGATCGCCTAGCATTCAAAATCTCCCTTTGAGTGATGATACGAGTTGGCACTTTCTTTGCTACCCGTATTCCACTCTCTTTGTGTTCTGGTCAAACCTATAAAAGTTAGGGCCAAAGCCAAAATCTCTTCTCGATTCCTCCAATGAACGAGAGGTCCACTTTCAAATCGAGTGATCAAACCTTCCGACAGTTAGGGTCATCTCAAACTCCTGCTGGGTCAACCTTCGTACAGTTAGGGCCACAGTCAAAATCTCCTCTCGATTCCCCCAACGAACGAGAGGTCCACTTTCAAATCGGGTAATCAAACCTTCCGACAGTTAGGGTTATCCGAATTGTTACGATTCTCGGAATGGAGATCCCACTCTTAGTTTCATCCTTCCGGATTCTGGGGGTGGAGATCCCACCTCGAGTTTCCTTTCCAGCTGTAGATAGAATATAAAATTCTTCCTCTTCAGCACCGGGAGATAGAATATAAAATTCTTCCTCTCCTCGGACCTTTCCGATGCTCGGAGTGGAGAACCCACTCCCAGTTCATCATTCCGGATTCTGGGGGTGGGGGATCCCACCTCAAGTTCCCTTTCCGGCCGAAGATAGAATATAAAATTCTTCCTCTTCAGCACCGGGAGATAGAATATAAAATTCTTCCTCTCCCGTTTCTCAATCTGTCTTTGCTTTTAGAAAAGACACGATTGTCAAATCCGGGCACTCGATGCACGGGGAATTTTATCCCGAAGCCTGAGTAGGGATAAGTCAACGCCTAACACGCGTTGCCGGGTAGTCTATTCCCGTGAGAAAGACGAAGTCTATGTATTCAAAATCATAGCATTAAGTCTAAGGGAAGTAATTCTCTTAGCACAACGTTACATGTGAAACGGGTTTTAATAATTCACATGCTAGCCCGATTCAAACGGTAATCGGTAAAGGCACATCAAACCCGTTGATGGCTGGGGGTTTGCCAAAAATCCCAAAGCCTATGTCTAACACGCATTGCCGGTTAGTCCTTGACCGTAAAAAGGACAAAAGACCACATATTCAACATTGTGGCAGGATGTTATTGATAACACCGTAATCCGTGCCTCACACGCACGGGGAATTTTATCCCGAATCCTAAGCAAGGATAAGTCAACGCCTAACACGCGTTGCCGGGTAGTCTATTCCCGTGAGAAAGACGAAGTCTACGTATTCAATATCGTAGCACTAAAAGGGTTAACTCTTTTGGCTTAACATTACATGGGAACGGACTTAAACAATCCGTATACTAGCCCGACTCAAACGGTAGTCGGTAAAGGCTAATCAAATCCGTTGAAGGCTGGGGATTAGCCAAAAATCCTAAAGTCAACGCCTAACACGCGTTGCCGGGTAGTCTATTCCCATGAGAAAGACGAAGTCTACGTATTCAATATCGTAGCACTAAGAGCGTTAACTCTCTTAGCACAACGTCACATGCGGAACGGACTTAAACAATCCGCATGCTAGCCCGACTCAAACGGTAGTCGGTAAAGGCTCATCAAATCCGTTGATGGCTGAGGATTTGCCAAAAATTCTATAACTGCGAGTCATTGACGCATCAACTCCCCTAGTTGGTCTCGTGACTTGAGCACCCAACAAATTCAGGACAAAAGCCACACATGCAGATGAATCAACTTTAACAGTTGGTCCTGCAACCCCAGCATTCGGGACCGCGATGCTCCAATACCTTAAGAGTTTAAACTGTGTATACTCCAGCAAACGTACGAGTATAAACTGTGTTAATGGCGATCCATAAACCCTAGGGTCAACATCGGTCAACGCGTAACCCTAGGTCAACGCCAGTCAACGCGTTGCAATCAGAGTCAACGTTCGACGATCCAAAACCCTAAGGGTCAACGCCGGTCAACGCGTAACCCTAGGTCAACGCCCTTAAGAGCTTAAACTGTGTATACTCCAGTAAACGTACGAGTATAAACTGTGTCAACGCGTAACCCTAGGTCAACGCCAGTCAACGCGTTGCAACCGAAGTCAACGTTCGACGATTCGAAACCCTAGGGTGGACGCCGGTCAACGCGTAACCTTAGGTCAACGGCAGTCAACGCGTTGCAAGCGAAAGTCAACGTTCGAAGATTCAAAACCCTAGGGTCAACGCCGGTCAACGCGTAACCCCAGGTCAACGCCAAGCAACGCGTTGCGACAAAAGTCAACGTTCGACGATCCAAAAGGGTCAACGCCGGTCAACGCGTAACCCTAGGTCAACGCCGGTCAACGCGTTGTGACAGAAAGTCAACGCGCGGTGATCCGAAACCCTAAGCCAGCACGATGTGGCGGAGGTAGTTCAAAGTCAACTCAATGACACGAGCCAAACTCAATTCATCAGCTGCAGACTCGAGACTCCGACGACGGCCAGACGATAAACGCAGCGCCGGAAGAACCTCGGCTATTCGTCAAAGCATCGAATAGATCGAAAATCGAAAGAGTCAAGAGTTGAAGCTAACTACGCCGACTGAAGGCCAGATCAATCACATCCAAAGTATTCCAGCCTCTTCTATAAAAGAAACGAGTCAGGAACACTTTGGAGGGGGTATCTGTAGGCATCAAAAATTGCCTATAGTTCTCCACAACCGGTTCAGTGTTAACGAGCGACGATGAACGTCACCATCCAATCCACATGAGCCTAACGGCCTGGCCGAGACACCCCAAGGGGTGTCTTGGCCGCCAAGACACCCCAAGGGGGTGTCCTCACCATTTCACCCCCCCTCTCTTGGTTTGCTATAAATAGCCCCCTTAGGCCTTCATTTGAGGGGGCTCCTGATTTAGCTCTTGATTTCTTTGGTGGCCTTGGAGGATTTCTTGGAGAGAGCCTAGGCGAAGCCCTGCCGGATCGAGGAGTGAGCGAGCCTTCTACAGCAAAGGAGCCTTCTTCTTCATTCCCCCTTTTCTTTTCCTTAGTATTGCCCCTTAGCGGTGATACTAAGTAGAGCTGGTGTCTCGCTTTAGCCGAGATATAAGCTTCATAGCTTCTTAGATCCCCCGCGGATCGACGAAGCTCTGTCCGATTTTTCGGGATCAGAAGTTTCTAAATCCCTCCGCGGATAGACGAAGCTCTGCCCGATTTTCTCGGACCAGATCTGAGTGCCCCGGTGGTCCACGGATATCAACATCCCCGTCACAGGCAAAAGACCCACGCAAGCAAGAGATGACAAACAGATCTTGCGTTTGTTTGAAAAGAGTTGTATTTCTTTTGTTTTCATTGTGTATCAGTCTTATAAAAAGGCTATCTTTTTATTTCATTGTAACGATCAAAGTTGTAATGAATGCAGCAATGAATACAGCAACTTTTTCCGCAAACAAGCCATGTTTCGAAACCTTTTGACGAAGGCTTTGACAGACTTCCTCTTCTTCTGCTTAGTGGCGAGAAGGGTATGAATGGAGACTTCTGTATAATCTTCAAAGAATCTTGATAGGAAGAGTCTCTCTAGATCCGTCCACTTTTGGATACATCCATCAGGCAGTTTCCTGAACCATTCAAAGGCAACTCCCTTGAGGGTGTTAATGAACAATCAAACCAGTATGGCGTCGTTTGATATCACATTCTCAGTCTATGACTTAAAATGATAGATATGTTGGTTCGGTGATCCCGTGTCGTCAAAAGTTTGTAACGTCGGAAGCTCAAACTTTGGAGGATAAGGAGCTGCATCCCATTCGGCAGGATAGGTCATGGAAACTCCTTCGTCTTGGAGCTCGCTTCTGTTAGCAATGGTATTTAGGCGGGCTTCCAATTCTTCCATTTTGACAGACTAGAGATTCTGCTCGTTCTCCGTCTCTCTTCCTTCATCAGAGGAAGATTCCAGGTTATGGGCTTCTTGGTCAGAAGCCGTGTCATCAACCATTCTTCCCTTCCCTTTGCTTGTGTAAAGTCGGGATGAAGATACTTTTTCTCTCCGGGAAGATTCTTGCCTAGGTGGCGAATCTGTCTTCTGAGATTTGGCCTTGTCTGCGACGAGTTGAGTCAACAGGGCCATGAGTTCATTGATGGCCTCCTGCTAAGATTTGAGCATGACCTCCTACTCATCAAGTCTCTTCGTGAGATCTTTATGGTTTCCCGTCATATAAGCGGAGTTCTCATGTTCAACAAAAGAGCTTGATGATTGGGACTCTGCAATGGCTGAGTGTTCATCATCAAAATTGGTTCCTCTGGCTAGCCTCCGATAGTTGACAGGGAGAATGGCTCATGTTCGCGTCCGAGTGCGTTGGTAGACTCCTTCAAACTCGTTAGCGATTTCTCTAATGGTCGGTGAACGACTTGTCTCAGAGTCATCGGAACTAGGACATGAGGCTTTCCCTCTGCTGATCACATTGATAGTGACCCCAAGATATTCGGTCTCTGGAGACTTCTTCCTGTGAGAACGTCATCGTTGGTTGGGCAAAGCAACATTCGTAAATTGGTCGAACACCAACAGTTTGGCCGCATATAAGCAGCATTGACATCCCGAGAGGACCGTAGGAATCAGTCGTTCACATTGTAATGAACGAATGACTTGTTGCATCGGTCTTTCTCTCGATATGAACTTTCTCAAATCTGTTATGAAGATTCGAGGAGAACTACTCACTGATCGTGACGTTTGAATTGGAACCTTCAGTCCATGATTGGACGGGACTGGCTCCTAGTGAGCATGGATATGGTTGAGATGCCTTGAATCCAAAGACTTCTTATATCCGCCCCTCGATCTAATCGCGCTACACAGAGTATTCGGGGGTCTTGTTGCCTGAGATTTAGGTTTTGCTGGTGAAACGCAGTCCCGAGATCTGCTTTTTGGTTCTGAAACGCATGCCTGAGAGTTGCGTTCAATTAATGGAACGCACTCCTGAAGGCTGTGTTTTGACTGTACAATGTACCACTGAGGGCTACATTCAGTCTTATTCACATAGAGCCTATGTTTGGGCTCATAGGCGCGAAGCTTGCGTTCTGAAGCAGAAACGTAGAGCACCTGGTCGCGTTTAGGCTCACAAACACGAAGCTCGTGTTGACTTGAAGATCGGCATTCACGGAGATGTGCTCGTCATAGGGATCTCCTCCTTCGTCGAGTGACGTTCTTCTTGGCCTTTTTCAAGGCATATGCAGTGAGGTTATTGGCGTTGATGGAACTCGTCGCTACAATGGGCCTTTTATGACCCAATACCCGCTGTGAAGACGTGGGTATAGAACTTTCAACTCGTTGAACGAGTTTAGCAGAACCCGAGTCCACTCCTTCAGAGGAGGGGCTGTTCGAGCAGTCTTGATCGAAGGGGAGGGCCTCCTTGGGTGATTTGGCTACAATTGGAGCAGTTGGACCTTTAGTCTCTTTGGAGACTTTGTGGATCTTGCGCATAGCTTTGGGGCTAAGGGATCCGGAGGAGAGGGCTTCCTCGTACTTGGCTTGATTGAACTCTATGATGAGAGTTTCAACCATCGTTCCAGTGAGATGAACATCGGAGTGCGCCACCACTTCTTCGTTAGAGAAGCTTGTCCCCAGCGGAGTCACCATCTTTTATTTGGTGAAAAATTTATAGTAAAAAGAATGAAAGAAATTTAATTTGTATTCTCTCGATCTCGATTACAATTGGATTTCCTGATTACAAAAGAGAGGAGAATTGATCTGGATTCTCCCCTTTGTTTAATTCTGGGTTCTTCACGGTAGCGATGGAGTGCCTCCTTCGAATGTTTACGTCAAATTTGCTCTTCGTTGACGATCCGAATATCTCAATTCACTGGAATGTGATCTTCTCCTCACGATTTGACGTTGTGGAGAACTTGCGTGGCAAGTTTTAGAACTCTGAACGAGTTTGAAACTCTATGAAAGAGTCGATTTAACCGAAATCGGTCTATAAGCCAAGGATGAAGAAAGCTCCTGTTTCTGATCTCTAAAGCTCCAGCAATTCCCGCAAAAGATCTCTTCTTTGCTGCCAAAAAGAAGGATGAAAGATCCAGCCCCCGAACTAAGCTGATTTCTTAGTTATTTATAAGGGATTAAGGTGTATAACCACCCCCTTAATTCGCTCCTAAGTGGAGCTAATGGGATGTAACCGCCCCTTAAATCACTCCTGAATGGAGTTGTGATCCTCTCAGATCGTGGGAAACGGTTTTGAAACCGTTCAGCTCGTGTTTGAACGAGCCAAATGTAAAATCCGCATTCTGATGTGAATTCTGCGTTCAAACGCAGTGTCAGGAAGCTCAGACGCAGCAATTTGGAAGCTGCGTTGGCGACGTTGGAAGCTGCTCGTGAGCTGCGTTTGCAGCAATTTGGAAGCTGCGTTGGCGGCGTTGGAAGCTGCTCGTGAGCTGCGTTTGCAGCACTTTGGAAGCTGCGTTGGCGGCGTTGGAAGTTGCTCGTGAGCTGCGTTTGCAGCAATTTGGAAGCTGCGTTGGCAGCGTTGGAAGCTGCTAGTGAGCTGCGTTTGCAGCAATTTGGAAGCTGCGTTGGCAGCGTTGGCAGCTGCGTTGGCAGCTGGATCTGAGCTGCATCCGTGGCTGTGAACGCGGTGCGTTTTGATGCTGGTATGCGGGGAGGACTTCCGCGTCTTAGTTTGAAGAGACCGTCGATTTGTAGTCTCTTTCTGTCAGAGTGTTACAAAGATCGTTGTTTTATAATCTTTGCTTTAGCTCTTTGATATGTGAGAGTCGTCAAATTGTAACTCCAGATGTTGATTGTGAAGGCTGTTGATTAGAGCTTTCATCAGTTGTTGTGAAGATCGTCAGATTGTAACCTTTATCGATCTACGTGAAAGTCTTTAAATTGTAGTCTTCTGGAAGCCGTCGAATTGTAACTTCCATCATCGGTGTTTGATGGGGAATCAGCTATCTATTGTGATTTTTAGACAGCCTACAGCTCTGATACCAATTATTGCGCGCCTTTGCGGAAGCGTGCTCGCACATCAACGAATTCGTAAGCACGAGAGAAGATAACAAAACCAAACACGAGCACAATCTAATCCAAAATATGACAAAGTAAACCAAACACAAAGATATACGTGGTTCGGCAATTTTCCTATGTTCACAGGGAGAGGATGGGGAGATTCCCCTAAATTATAGTTGTAATTGCAACTATTTGTTTAATTGAAGTTGTGTTTTCCCCCAACCTTATTAGTATGTATAAATGTGATTTTTCCTTAAAAAATCCATATGATTAGATCTGCCCGTAATTATATTTACAAAGTGATATTAATTGCAACTTTAACTATGAAAAATAATAATTACAAAATCTAATTATAATTAGGTTTCATGAATTTTAATTCCAGTTATAGTTTCTATTACTTTTTTGTAAAAAAAAAAAAACGCTAGAGTGGTTTCTTTCCTATAGCCGCCACAAACTCTTGACGCAGATTCTAGTGGAGACCATTGTTTGTGGGGTTACGCATCAGATCAGTATCAAAATTAAAGTAGAAACCTTTGAATAATAATTGAAGCCTACATGTTCTTGTTCCCCAGCTACCAGATATTATATAACGTTTTCTCCCCCAGTTATATTTTAGTGACTTCTAATTTGTATAGATCCGAGTGAGACGTGCGTCACATGCTCAAATTCAATAAATACTGTCGACTTGCGCAATTGTCAGAGTATTAGGTAACGCAGCTAGCTTGATCATCTTTGGCCTTTGAGGTATATTTAATTACAGCTAGATGCTCCTTACTCTTTATTCCCAAGTTAACAGAGGATGAACTGAAGAAATACTAATTAATTTATTAAGTTAATAATTAGACACTTAAACTTAAAGCTTGAAGGCACACATTCCAACTGTCTTATCCCCCTATTAAAGGTCAGGGGCTTACACCTAATATGTGTGTGTATGTGTGAAAGGAAAAGTTAGTTAGCATGAAAACATTTGGAATCTACGAGTTTATTTAGCTAGATAAATATATGAGCTTGATAACATTATTCAATGAGAGATGATAAGATACATGTTTCCACCGACAACATTGAGAACTAGATTAATTAAATTTGTAATTTTTACACTTCATCCTTGATAATAGAGAGATCACTTTCAGAATGAGAAATGTTTATTCATATTTAGAATGTATGATCTATTCTAAGTATGACAGTCACCATATTCTCTGATATATAAAAAATTTTGCTCTTCATGTAAAAAAATCATTATATATATATATATCTTCATCCTTGATAATAGAGAGATCACTTTCAGAATGAGAAATGTTTATTCATATTTAGAATGTATGATCTATTCTAAGTATGACAGTCACCATATTCTCTGATATATAAAAAATTTTGCTCTTCATGTAAAAAAATCATTATATATATATATATTTTATTCATATTTAGAATGTATGATCTATTCTAAGTATGACAGTCACCATATTCTCTGATATATAAAAAATTTTGCTCTTCATGTAAAAAAATCATTATATATATATATAT
>NC_033800.1:120127025-120178530 GCF_001876935.1 Asparagus officinalis
TATATATATATATATATATATATATATATATATAGAGAGAGAGAGAGAGAGAGAGAGAGTAACATAACATCATAACATATATCCAACTATCAAGTTCAAATCAATACAATTAACTAGAATATGTAGCAATGCATTATCAACAATATGTTTCTCATTACAATTACCACTTAAATATATATATATATATATATATATATATATATATAGAGAGAGAGAGAGAGAGAGAGAGAGTAACATAACATCATAACATATATCCAACTATCAAGTTCAAATCAATACAATTAACTAGAATATGTAGCAATGCATTATCAACAATATGTTTCTCATTACAATTACCACTTAAAATTTAAGTATTGAAACATTGGCATCTTCTTCTTCTTTTCTATATGATTTTTATATGTGGCCCATTATACGAATTTTGTCCCCTCATTTTTTATGAGGAAAAGGTATGTAATACAGCAATTGTAATACATAAAGGGTATATATGTAATTTTGTAAATTACCTCATATAAATATAGATATTAGCTCATCTATTAGGGTATGCCGAAACCCTAATTCCTCTGCCATCTCTCTTCTCTTCTTCATAAGATCTCACATAGTATCAGAGCTCCAGTAAGACCCTAGCCATCTTTCTCCTAAGAGTATTGTTCATTGCCCGAGAGCACTGTTCATCGTCATGGGTATTGTTCACCCGAGAGCGCTCTCAAACCGTAGCAATCCCAACAACTCATGGCATTCTCGGCATCATCCTCCATAACTTCATCTTCTTCTACTTCATCTTACTCGAGTACAACAACCACCTCAACTTTGATTTCATCTTCTTTGAGCTTCTCAGGGAATCCGACTTCCTTCTCCCCTGTTTCTTTCACATTGATCCCGACGACTCCGATTCCATCTCTGACCTCCACGACACCAATTCCATCAGGCAATTCGATTTTGGCTACATCAATCCTGCTCTCCTATGTCTTTTCCGAGACTACTCAACCATTCACGAATTCAATACCTCTGTCAATGCCTCCCACACCCTCCATCGGCAAATCAAATCCTATATTCTCTCTTTTGCATAATCAACAGACGTTCCCCACATTCACAACAATGTTTTGGATGTTGCCGCAGTGAATTATTCCTCGTGCCTTGTTCCCGTCGTCCACACCAACCATGAGGATTGATCCATTAGCTTCTGGACTTCATGGCTTGAACCTATCAGGTGGTTTATTCCCTACATGCCCAATTCAAGTCCTTTCTTTTCTTCGACTTTGGTGGCGCCTAATGTCATGAATCTTGTTATGGTTAAATTGACAATTGCTGAAGATTTTCTAACCTGAAAAATGCAATTCATTGTGTTATTGATTTTTCATAATCTACTTGGTTTTGTCGATGGCTCATGTCCTCCGCTAATGTATATTGACGGTTTTCAACTCAATTCTCACTACATGATGTGGATTTGGATCAATCAAAGCCTACACTCGTGGTTGTTTGCTACTTTATCTCGAGAGGTTTTGGTTGAACTTCATGATCTTGTGCACTCTTTTCAAAATTGGGATCAATTACAGTGTCGCTTCTTTACAAGCGGTCTTGCTCGTGTTATGGAATTGAAACGGACAAGAAAAGTGACCATCAATTCATGAAGGTTTATTTGCGCGAGATAAAAGTTATTGCGGATTCACTTGCTGTGATTAATTGTCGTGAAGGATCGCTGCAATGGCACTCAAACACTAGAAGGGGGGGGGGGGGTGTGAATAGTGTTTATGAAATCTAATGCGGAAACTTTAAATCAATAAAATAATATCACAAAGAGTAAGAAAGATCAAACCAATGTGTAGACAATCACAGAAAATTGCATACGCAAACACAAGGATTTATATTGGTTCGGTCCTCCAGACCTACATCCAGTCCCCAAGCCTCGCTTGAGATTTCTCCACTATTTCCACTTGCAAAACCGCAAGCACTTGCAACCCGCAAGCAAACCGTACAACCTTGACAATCTTCAATTGCCAATGCCACAACAATCTCTTCTTTCAAGAGATTATCAAACTGAAACAAAATGGTACAACTCTTTCTCTTCCTATAAGCCTTGATGTGTAGATGTGAGTGACTTACAATAGGCTATAGGGATGGTTTTTGTTCTAGAGTAATGGAACTTTTATCAAGAACAAAACTAAAAATTTCACTCAGTTTTTCTCTTCAGAAATGATCTTAAGAAGTCAAGAAAAACTCAAGTTTATAGAAAGGAATTCTGATATAAAATTTCAGAACTTAACACCTATTTATAGGTATAATTTTAGTTCAAAAATATTCAAAAATAACTGCCAAAAACGTTCACAAAACGTTCATATTTATTTGAAAAATATGGCTGTTGGAAGAACTGTCTGGTCGACCAGATTGAGGCCTGGTCGACCAGACAGGCTTCCTGGAATCAGACAGGCCGAGTCTGGAGCCTCTGGTCGACCAGGTCCATATCTGGTCGACCAGACAGAGATTTTTCTAAATCTCTTTTTCTGGTTCAGTTATATCTTGTCGACCAGATATTTCTTTGGTCGGCCAGAAACTATGTTATACATAGTTTCAATAATTTAATAAGTTATTCATTTGTTGATTATACTTAGGATTATACTTAGAATTTTTTCTATGATCTTCTAAGTGAGTAGTGTGTGTTGTGTGTGTGATCAAGGCTTATACAAAGATTCTAAAAGAAAAGACAAAATTACATCACTTTTGTAAAGTATATTTTCTTCTTGAAGCGCGAAGTGACTTGATTAACTTCATCTTTTTGATCTTTGAAATATTGTCTTTGATATAGCCTTAATATCTTGATTGTTGCTGTGAGATGTATATCTTGAATCTGTAGTAAAATATGTTAGATAAACAATGATTTGTTATCATCAAAATATAAGAGATATTATAACATCAACCATGTTCCCAACAATCTCCCCCTTTTTGATGATGACAAATAATATTGAAAAACTTTAATTAAACATACTTACTCCCCCTGCAACAATGCATACATGTTAATTTAACACACACAAAAAAAAAAGCACTTACATGTCAATATTTCAATATTGCAATAGTTGTCAATATTTCAATATTCTAATATATCTCCCCCTTTGTCATTAACAAAAAGAAGAATAGAAAGGGAGATAATAATAAATAATGAAACAATTAATACATTTCTTCAATACAACCTAATATTTCTTCAACATGGCCTAAAACTTCAAATAAATCTTCAAGATTATGCACATAGTCCATTACATCTCCCATCCAAATAGGAAGACATAAGCTTGCAATGAAAATTAAGTTTTCTATGGGAGTCATATTGAATGTATTATGTTGTTTAAGAAGAAATATTTCTCTATTTATAACCATGGAAGTAGTTATTAGAGACTAACCATCAAGTAGTTATTTAAGAATTGGTTAGAATAACTAAAATATGAGTTCAAAAATTTATGAAACATTTCTCTTATGTTAACCAAGATAAATAACAAGAATATTTGCTAAAAATAAAATTCATTAAGCAAAAGCAAACATACTTGTTCATTAATAACTAGCAAAAGCAAACATATCAAACATATTATTAATAAGAGTTTTAGAGTTCATACCGACCGTTCCAATTCCTACCACTTGACCCTTGTTGTTGTCACCGAAGGTAACAGTTCCTCCATCTTTAAATTGTATGGAAGAAAATAAGTCCTTGTTCCCGGTCATGTGCTTGGAACAGCCACTATCTAAAATCCATGTTTCCCTTTTATTAGGTACCTGCAAAATAAAAGAAATATGTTTTGGTACCCTTTAACTTTTGGGTCCATGAGATTAGCATTTAGGAAACCAAACCCAATAAGAATTTGGTTTACCTACATTGTATGAAAGATAGTTTTTAGAATCACAAATATCCTTTTTGTAATTTGATAAGTATATCTTTCTATCACTTAAACATGCATTTTTAGGAACCCAAATGTAGTTGGATTTTAAAATATTCTTACATGCAACTTTCTTCATATGCATTTTTCTATCATTATGTGAAAATACCTTAGAACTAGCATGCATAGATGTATCACTATGTGCATGATAATTACTTTTCACAAATTTAGAATATAAATAAGCATAATTTTTCTTTTGCATAGAAGAGTATGTTTTCTCATTACTGGAGTTAGAAACATATCCTAATCCTTGTTTACTCTTAGCAGGTAATTGATAAGAAAGTAGATTATCTAGATTCTCTTTTCCTTTGTTAAATTTACCTACATTCATTAATATAGTTTCATATTTGGTTTTAAGACTTTTAACATTATCATCCAAATTTGAAATACGAACTTTAAAGAAATCACATTCTTTTTTAAGAAGTTGATTGTGACTAGATAACTTGTAATTTTCAGAAAATAACTCTTTATTCTTCTCTTTAAGATCTTCTATTTGTGAAGCATAAGGAGAGACTAAAGTGTTATTCAAATTTTCATTTTCATTTTTTAATATTTTAAAAGAAGAATTTAGTTGCTTGTATTTCAAAAATAATTCGTTAAATGCGTCAAGTAACTCATCATGATTACTTACTTGATCATCATCAGATTCATTTGCCATAAAGCACATATTCGCTTGATGATCTTCTTTTTCCTCTTCTTCATCTGAAGATGACTGGTCACTATCATCCCATGTTATCGACAAAGCCTTCTTCTTTTTGTTCTTCACTTGTTCATTCTTGTTCTTTGTGAACCCGTTGAAATTGTTAGAAGACTTCGACTTTAACTTTTGTTGTAGGGGACAATCTTTCTTGTAGTGTCCTGGCTTATTACAACCAAAACAAGTGACTTTGTTAGTATCTTTGAATTTACTAGAAGAGAACTTACCTTTCTTCAAGAATTTTCTGAATTTGCGTGTGATTATTTCAATCTCTTCTTCGTCATCGGAATCCTCATCATCAGTAGATGCTTGGAAAGCAAGAACCTTCTTGTTCTTATCTTCATTATCCTTTTTCCGATCTTCAAGTTGCACCTCGTATGCCATCAAATTCCCTATCAAATTTTCTACTGTCAATGTGGAGAGGTCGTTGGCTTCCTCTATTGCGGTAGTCTTCTTTTCCCAATCGGAAGTCGTTGGCTTCCTCTATTGCGGTAGTCTTCTTTTCCCAATCCGAAGTAAGAGCCCGGAGGATTTTCCTAACCATCTCCACTTGTGTATAGTCCTTTCCTAACGCAATTAGGGAGTTGATGATGTCGGTGAACCTTGTGAACATTTCACCAATTGTCTCGTTGTCTTTCATCTTGAACATTTCAAACCTGTGCACTAAAATAGAAAATTTTGAGTCTTTAACCTTAGAAGTTCCTTCGTGGGTTACCTCAAGTGTGTGCCAGATTTGATTTGCGGTGTTGGAAGTAGACACGCGGTTGAATTCATTCTTATCCATTGCGCAAAACAATGCATTCATTGCCTTGGCGTCAAGATTCGCATTTGTCCTTTCCACCAATGTCCATTCAGAGTATGGAGTAGTAGGCTTGTTGTAATTAGACTCCACTATGTTCCAGAGATCAAATCCTATCGATTGAAGGTAGATCTTCATCCTACACTTCCAGTAGTTATAGTTGGAACCATCAAAAAGTGGTGGTCTTTGAGTAGAATGTCCTTCCTTGAACTGTGATGTAGATGATGTAGCCATTGTTATCCTTGATCAACATTCTCTGATACCAATTGAAGGATTGCTGCAATGGCACTCAAACACTAGAAGGGGGGGTGCGTTGAATAGTGTTTATGAAATCTAATGCGGAAACTTTAAATTTTAATAAAATAATATCACAAAGAGTAAGAAAGATCAAACCAATGTGTAGACAATCACAGAAAATTGCATACGCAAACACAAGGATTTATACTGGTTCGGTCCTCCAGACCTACATCCAGTCCCCAAGCCTCGCTTGAGATTTCTCCACTATTTCCACTTGCAAAACCGCAAGCACTTGCAACCCGCAAGCAAACCGTACAACCTTGACAATCTTCAATTGCCAATGCCACAACAATCTCTTCTTTCAAGAGATTATCAAACTGAAACAAAATGGTACAACTCTTTCTCTTCCTATAAGCCTTGATGTGTAGATGTGAGTGACTTACAATAGGCTATAGGAATGGTTTTTGTTCTAGAGTAATGGAGTTTTAATCAAGAACAAAACTGAAAATAACACTCAGTTTTTCTCTTCAAAAATGGAGTTAAGAACTCAAGAAAAACTCAAGTTTATGGAAAGGAATCTTATCCTTTAACTTCAGAACTTAACACCTATTTATAGGCACAAGTTTAGTTCAAATTATTTCAAAAATAACTGCCAAAACGTTCATAAAACGTTCAAATTATTTTGAAAAAATGACAGTTAGAAATGAATGTATGGTCGACCAGATTAAGGCCTGGTCGACCAGACAGGCCGAGTCTGGAGCCTCTGGTCGACCAGGTCCATATCTGGTCGACCAGACAGAGATTTTTCTGAATCTCTGTTTCTGGTTCAGTTATATCTGGTCGACCAGATATTTCTTTGGTCGGCCAGAAACTATGTTATACATAGTTTCAATAATTTAATAAGTTATTCATTTGTTGATTATACTTAGGATTATACTTAGAATATTTTCTATGATCTTCTAAGTGAGTAGTGTGTGTTGTGTGTGTGATCAAATATTGTACAAAGATTCTAAAAGAAAAGACAAAATTACATCACTCTTGTAAAGTATATTTTCTTCTTGAAGCGCGAAGTGACTTGATTAACTTTATCTTTTTGATCTTTGAAATCTTGTCTTTGATATAGCCTTAATATCTTGATTGTTGCTTTGAGATGTATATCTTGAATCTGCAGTAAAATATGTTAGATAAACAATGATTTGTTATCATCAAAATACAAGATATATTGTAACATCAACCATGTTCCCAACAATCGTTTGAGCGATAACAAGCTCGTGCAACACACACTCTTTGGTTTGAACAATGATTATGAATCGCTCATCACGGCAGTTACTATTTTGGCAACAATATCACCTTCGATGACCTCTATTCTAAGTTAATCCTCCATGAACAACGAATTCGCTACTTAAAGGAACGAGATCCCAATGTTCCTTCTCATCAAGCTCTCATCACCGGCATATCTACTTCAGGTGGCTCAGGTGCTATATATGTTATTGTAGCAAGCCCAAACCACGCCAACGTAGGGACACAATAGCATCCCTATTCGGCCTCGGGTGGCTAGTGCAACCATGGATCATGGAGAGGCAGACATGGTTGAGCTTTCCATGGTGGTCGCGGTCGTACATCTTCAAGTGTCCGTGATTTCTATGGACAACAAAATTTTCATGCACAAACATGGAGTCTTTAGCTGAATCATGCGAATGGTAATATCTCCTTTAATTATTCTGATATTATTGACACCACTACTTATAATTCTAAGGATTTTGCTTCTAACTCGGCCTCTAATGGGATATTAGGCTCTTGTCCATCTACAACTATTTGTCAACTTTGTTTTAGTTCAGGTCACACCGCTGCATCTTGTTCCTATTTTCTTTCTCAAGGGGTAACTCCAGGTTTGGTTTCAAGTCCTCACACTGCTCCGTCGTTTGCTGCTATGTCTCACGGCTATGTTAATGAGGCCCGTGGTATCCAGATTCCACCGCGTCTTCTCATATGATACCGTTTGAACGCATATTATCTCGAAAGACTCCTTATACCGGTCAAACTAAAGCCCTAGTAGGAAAGCTAATATTGGTGATGTACATTTAAATTCTTCTACCACATCGCTCCGTCTTTATTCTATGTTTCATGTTCCTAAGTTAAAATACAATTTAATATCTATCAAATGCTTATGTGATGATAATAATTGTGTGGTTAATTTTGACTCCTCTTCTGTGCATGGTTAGGACAAAACAACGAGGAAAGTTCTTCTTCAGGGTTCTAGTAGAAACGTTGTCTACCCACTTTCCTCTTCCATTGAGTTTTATTCTACCATAACTCTCATTTCTCTGACTGATAAAGGAGATATATGGCATCGTCTCTTAGGTCATTGTGGTAGTCGTGTCTTAAATCAGCTTAGGTCCAATAATGTCATTGTGACAACAACAAACTTTGAGAATAATTGTGTTTCATGTAAACTTGGAAAATCGCATCGATTACAAAGGTTATCGTTACCATCTCTCTTCCTTTTCCATCTCTCTTCTCTTCTTCATACTATCTCACGATATGGATAACAAGAAGCATTTCTACCGTAGAATTCAGAATGAACCATTCTTATTCACAGTTCAATCGTTGTCCTATAGATTAGGTAGAAGAGAAGAACCTTCATTAGTCTGACCACGTGTTATGTGAACTTTATATATCATTGTCTTGATGATGGATTATTGGAATATATGTAGGGTGTTTGGCTAGATTGGAGCCAGATGAAGATGTGAAAGTTGTATTTCATTTGCAAACAGGATTTAGTATTAGTTATTATTTGGTAAGAGTAGAAACTACATGTATGTCTTTGATCACATAATAAATGGTATTCCTAAATTAGAGCAATAAAAAAGGTATGAGAATTAGAGGTAAATTCCATAAACTTTTTTTGTACCTAGTGGCAGAGTTAGGATATTCAACAAGGGAGTCCAAACCAAAAGATGAAAAAATATAGAAAGCGAACCGTGATGAGTTCTGATTGCGGATAAGGGCAAAGGCAATATGATGGATAAAATTCGGCTTGGTTTTGTAAGTGAGGTGAAAATAATGCTCGCCAAAAATACAGAAATGGTACAAAATCTATAAACCCAAATGCTCGTTTGAACCTCGATGTTGTTTTTGGGTTTGTATTTATACACCCCTCATTACATTTTCCAAACTACTCTTCAAGTCTCAGTATCAACAATACTACTGTCAAATCTCAGTATTTATAAAACTACTCTAAAATCATCAACAATGAGAAAAAAATACTACCCAAATCAAAAAATATTATCTTTGATAGACTAATTTGTAACTGAAATATAAGAATATCGATAAAATAATCAACTATTTATTCATAGTATCCAATTAACTTTTTGTATTTGTTAATATGGGGTGTATTCATTTTCCAAATTTGATAATTTAGGCGTTTACATTGCAAATGAAATTTAGAGGTCTTTTTGAAATACACATAATTTAAAGATGTATATGGACAAAACTTCAAGCTTCAAGAGGGGCTAGGGCCCCATGAGCACCTACCTAGCTCCGCTCCTGTTTGTTCCGCCAAAACCCTAAACTCTTACCATTAAACCTTCTAAGTTTAGGGTGTCTCTAGGAGTGCAAAAGAATATCAGTATCTAAAGAATTAATTTATACCTGTATCCATTAACATACCTATATGGTTACTAATATTCATATCCGATAAGATATGGTTACAGATAAGGATATATAGTGAAATATTGATATCCCACATCAAAATATCTAAATATATTTTGGTCATGCAATTGCAATAATTTAAATCATTGGATTAAATGAATTGTGGTTAATTTTAATGATTTTAAGATCTAATCTTGCTTTTCAGATATAGCGAACATATTAATGAAGTGAGAGCCATATTAGAAGCTCCTAATTGTCCAGGTCACTTGTAGTTCGTAATAATAATTTTCTTTACAGAGAAATATTTGCATTTATATATGTCAGTATTTGTGATTGGTAAGAGGATACAAATATGATAAGTATCATATCCGAGATGTATCCTAACCGTTTGCACCCCTAGGTGTCGCAGATGACATCTCTAGACTTTTTCTAACATACCCCTAGTAGTGTTATTGTTATGGTAATTTACCATCTAGAGATAAGAACGTCGAAAGATTGACTATAAAAGCCCAAAAAGCCATGATCCTTACCGGCTCAAGAAACTCAGAAGCCCGGGCCGAGATCAAGTCTATTGACCAGTCAAGTAGGTGAGCCCTCTCTCGACCAAGAGTCCTCATAACCGACTCGAAGCGCGGGACTAGTCGGTCCTCCGCAATTAAGACGACTCCCCGAGCGGACGTCTTGATGGCGCTCTCGTCCCAAAACTCATTCAGTTGTCGGTCGACAAATTATAGTGATGACTCACGGATCAACCCGCCTCGACTAAAGGGATAAGATCTAACCAGGGCCATTTCAAATGTCACTCGAAGCTATAACATTGACCAGTCCCATCAAGATATACACTCTGACAAGGATCTCCTACACAAGCCGCCTATTCCACTCACAAGTCATTTCCCAAAGAACTGCCATGATGCTTCTCTGAACACAAATAACTTCTCCTCCAATTCCCAGCTGCCACCTGGAGAAAGAAGGATGGCCACACAGCCGACCTACCCTACACCCTGCCTACTCTGACAAACACAGAGCACTGAGAAGACTTCTCTCCCCTGACACCGAATGACTTCCCTCCCAGTCGCCTGTCGATAAAACACAGAGCACTGAGAAGACTTCTCTCCCCTGACACCGAATGACTTCCCTCCCAGTCGCCTGTCGATACCTAGAGGAAGAAAGATGACTCAGCAGCCTGCCTGTTCACCTTTCAAACCGCCTCCTGTGCATAGTCAACAAAAACCGAGGGTCAAACTCCCAGAGGCAAGAGGGCTATAAAAGGAGGTAAGAAAGGTAAGGGCAAGAGGGTGCTGGCTACTTCTTCTTGCACCTTAACTTTACTCCTCTTTTGTATTTTAATAATTCCAAGAGAAAAAAACCCCTGCAAGGATCTCAATGGCCCAAGGGCCTCTCAACAAACCCTCCCCAAGTTCATAAACTGACTTGACCGTCGGAGGTACCACAGGGAAACTAGCCCTGTATTTCTGTGATTCTTGCATGTGCAGGCTATCAGCCCACCCCGCGTGCTCAGAATCGGGCATAAAGTCAAAGGAGGAGTCGACCCTAACATTCATCCTCTTCTTCTTCCCCACCGTCACCGGGATCGAAGATGCATCTGACTATGGGAAACTCTCATCGACTGTTTGTTCACGAGCATCAACAGTTTAGTACCCACCGTGGGGCTCGCTTTCTTCTCTAAGAAGAAATGCCCAATTCTAAGTCGGGGCCTGATATTGTTCATTCTTAAAGAGCACCAGAACTGCACTGTTCAAGCTAAAAAAAGCCTGGAATCACATCATTCAAGCTAAGGAGGATTAGCCTATGGCTATGAGGAGCCAATATGGGTGTAGCTCTTGGAGGCTCCAGCAGTTTTCTAGGGAGTATTTGCCAAGTAGAACCCCGAAAGCCCTCCTAAGAAAAGACACACCACTATGGTGCTTGTCTGGCTTGAGAATGAAGCACATGCTTCTAATCGCCGCCACAGATGAAAAACCCCACCGCCTGGACAATCAAGAGGCCTGGGGTTGGATCACAAACAAAACCCCCAGGGATAATGATTAGAACCAATATCGCTTAAGATCTTGTCGGCAAATGGATCCCCCGAACAAGGACCAGCGATCAAGTCTGTGACAGGCTATTCGGGCTATCACCACCTTCAAAGGAGAGTCCTTCCTCACCAAGGATGAGATTGCGGGGAAAACTCAAGGGCTCGCTATCTGGTCTTCTCAGAAAGATTAACAGCTCTAGCCCCCAGTCGTTGCTCAGAACCGCCAGAGTCGAAGTATAACCTGGTGGTCAAAGCATGTGACTTGTACACTCTCTGCAAGAAGTCTCCTCCATTTATAAGATGGTCCGGCCGTCGCTATCCCTGGAAATCTCAAGAGGAAAAATATGATCCCATCAAATTCCAGGGAACAAAGCGTCAGCATGTGGGGTTCTCTCCAATAAGAAGCCCCCATCACAAAAGTTGCCTGGGCCCCCTTCGTCGAGCAACATCTTCCAAAAAGCTCAAACAACGGAATATCGGGCCTAACAGAGTAACCGACGGTGGACAAGCAAGATCTGTTGAAAATCATCATGTCCACCATCGACCTACAAGGATCTCAGTAAAGCCTCCAAGCAGCTCCTTGGCTGATGAGATGGCAAATATGCCAGTAACTCAACAACGCCTAAAAAGACAAACAGCTCACCATCAAGAGAAATAGCAAACCCCGATTCCGGGTGTTCATCAGTTTGGCAACAAGGGCAGCCAATAAAGCAACGGCTCGCTCTCATCAAGGCAGGAAGGTTCATAGGCAAAAAGAAATAGCCAAGGAAGCTCCGTCTTAGTGACTTTGTCCCCGGCGAAAAGCCGTCTCCAAGATGCACACGGACAAGAAATATGGAGTTGGCATCACCCGACGGGATAAATATGAATGAGTTGTACTCTATCATGTATAAATTCCAATAATCAATAAAAATGTCAAAAATGATAAGAAAGACATCAAAGACCTAGTCAACTGGGCCCTCGTCTAAGTCAATAAAAAAGTCCTTGGTACCTCCTCAGGGTAAAACCAAGGCACGATCCTTTTTTTGCCGATTCCCACAGACAACTCTCGGCCTTAGGGGAAATGAAAGCCTTTGGTACCTAATCTGGGTAAAACCTAGGTAAAACTACTCCTCGGTCTATTATAAGACCTTAGTACCTCATCAGGGTAAAACCAAGGCAAAACGACTTCTCAGTCGATACAAAACCCTTGGTGCCTCCTCAGGATAAAACCAAAACAAAATGACTTCTCAGTCGGTATAAAAACATTGGTACCTAATCTAGGTAAAACCAAGGCAAAATGACTTCTCAGCCGAAAAAAAGCCCTTGGTACCTCCTTAGGGTAAAACCAAGGCAAAACGACTTGTTAGTCGGTAAAAAGCCCTTGGTACCTAATCTGGGTAAAACCAAGGCAAAACGACTTCTCGGTCGGTATAAAGACCTTGGTACTAATCTGGATAAAACCAAGGCAAAACGACTTCTCAATTGGAAAAAATCCCTTGGTACCTCCTCAGGGTAAAACTAAGGCAAAACGACTTCTCAGTTGGGAAAAAATCCTTGGTACCTCCTCAGGGTAAAACCAAGGCAAAATAACTTTTCGGTCGGGAAAAAGCCATTGGCTCTTCCTAAAGAATAAAGTCCAAGGCAAAACGACTTCTCAGTCAGGAAAAAGCCCTTGGTACCTCCTCATGGTAAAACCAAGGTAAAACGACTTCTTAATTGGGAAAAACCCTTGGTATCTCATCTGGGTAAAAGCAAGGCAAAACAACTTCCTAGTTAGTAAAAAGCCCTTGGCTCTTCCTAAATAATAAGCCCAAGGCAAAACGACTTCTCAGTTAGCACAAAGTCCTCGGCTCTCCCTAAAAGATAGATCCAAGGCGCAACGACTTCGTGGTCGGTTCTAAAACCGTTGATCACCGCATCAAAAGTAGCCCAAGGTACAAAGACTCTTCAAGTCAGCACTACACCTATGGTACCCTACCTAGATGAACCCAAGACAAGGCCCCGAGGAACTGACATCGTTCTAGGAAAAAGTAGAGTTCAACATGTTCAAATCATTTCAACAACTATCAAAAGCGAAAGACAGGAGAAACCACTCTCATTCAAAAAGAAGTCTTATATATATCTTTTTTACAAAAAGGAGGCTCGACAGGGCTTACAAAAAAAATGACAGGGCTGATAAAAATGACATCTATTTCTAAAGCTCTTTCCTAAGGCTCAGGATCATCACCCTCTGAATCCCTCTTTATCTTCTTCAGAGGCCTTCGGGAAGAACTCGACTCCTCTAAGTCGGCACCTCTTCTACAGACCTCCATTGGTGGAGGAAGGACCGTTGCTTTGGAGCCAGAGGAGGATGAGGAGGATTCTCCCATCTCTGGGAATTCTTCTCTGACCAAAGCTCTGGACTCCTGAAGACCGAGAAGACCCCGAAGCTTCTGGAGATCTTTGGCCTTAGGGTCACTAAGAGACCTTAGCTCCAGAACATTCTCCTGAACCTTGGGCCAACCCGAGCAGGACAGTATATTGTCAGCGTCGAACACCCAGATGAAGAACCTCTTTCATTCTTCATCCAACTCTGGGAGGTCGGCATCCAAGCGGAAATCGCCTCGATAGTAGAAGAAATAGTAAGGGTCCCCCTCAGCGGACCCCACGCTAACCATGTGCCCCAACAAGCTAATGCTGGGTACTACCTCTACCTCAGAGCAAACGTCTATAAATGCCATCAAAGTGCAAATGGTGTGCGGGTGGAATTGGCAAGGGGAAACCCCTAGAGCCGCAAAACTTCCCTTACAAAGGGATGCAACGACAGACGTAGACCACACTGTAGGTGCACCAGGTAGAGAGGCACCTAGTCCTCACCATACATGTGCATCGGAGTTGAGCTGTCCGGCACCCCTATGGTCATCGTCGCATGAGAGATGTCGTATTCATCATGCAACCGGTTTGCCTCATCTAACGTCATCCTCGACCTAGACAAATAAAGGACCCTGAGCTTCCTGTCACGGTCATTCTGAGGAAAGGCCATGATAAAATCTCTTGAGAAGAAATGAAAGAACCAACAAAGAAAAATGTTCTTGAGATAGAGTACTCTTCCAACAGCATCAGCAACTATCTATAGGCCCCCGAGGAAACAGGTGGGAGAACTTAAGAGGCTCAATCCTTAGAGCAACCAATGCAGATACACTTCGGGAATCTAAAACGGATCGTTGGAGATATGGACTACCACTCACAACAATCAATAGGCAAAGCGAAGCGCCACCCGCTCTAATCCCTGATGCCTCATTTCCTATGAAGAAGTGGTTCCCAAAACAGAAGGTTGACGGTTAGCGAGTCTTGCGCCATGTCTCCAAGCCACAATCAGCTGGCTAAAGAGTCTTGAACACCCTGAGTAAATTCATTTCACTCGGACCCAACCAAAGTCGGCTCCAAATGAAAGGAGCCAACTATTATGGTAATTTACCATCTAGAGATAAGAACATCGAAAGATTGACTATAAAGGCCTAAAAAGCCATGGTCTTGACCGGTTCAAGAAACTCAGAAGCCCGGACCGTAGTCAAGTCTATTGACCAGTCAAGCAGGTGAGCCCTCTCTCGACCAAGAGTCATCATAACCGACTCGAAACGCGGGACCAGTCAGTCCTCCACAATTAAGACGACTCCCCGAGCGGACTTCTCGATGGCGCTCTTGTCCCTAAACTCACTCGGTTGTCGGTCAACATATTATAATGATAACTCACGGATCAACCCGCCTCGACTAAAGGGATAAGATCTGACCAGGGCCACTTCAAATGTCACTCGAAGCTACAGTATTGACCAGTCCTATCAAGATATACGCTCTGACAAGGATCTCCTGCACAAGCCGTTTATTCCACTCACAAGTCATTTCCTAGAGAATTGCCATGATGCTTCTCTGTACACAAGTGACTTTTCCTCCAATTCCCAGCCGCCACCTGGAGAAAGAAGGATGGCCACACAGCCGACCTACCCTACACCCTGCCTACTCTGACAAACACAGAGCACTGAGAAGACTTCTCTCCCCTGACACCGAATGACTTCCCTCCCAGTCGCCTGTCGATAGAGGAAGAAAGATGACTCAGCAGCCTGCCTGTTCACCTTTCAAACCGCCTCCTATGCATAGTCAACAAAAACCGATGGTCAAACTCCCAGAGGCAAGGGGGCTATAAAAGGAGGTAAGGAAGGTAAGGGCAAGGGGGCGCTGGCTACTTCTTCTTGCACCTTAACTTTACTCTCCTTTTGTATTTTAATAATTCTAAGAGAAAAAACCCCCCTGCAAGGACCTCAATGGCCCATGGACCTCTCAAGAAACCCTTCCCAAGTTCATCAACTGACTTGACCGTCGAAGGTACCACGGGGGAAACTAGCCCCGTATTCTTATGATTCTTGCATGTGCAGGCTATCAACCCACCCCGTGCACTCAGAATCGGGCATAAAGTCGGAGGAGGAGTTAGCCCTAACATTCATCCTCTCCTTCTTCCCCACCATCGCCAGGATCGAAGCTGCATCCGACTGCGGGAAACTCTCATCGACTGTTTGTTCACGAGCATCAACAGTTATCATTTAACATAAAATCACCCAAATATCCTCCAAAACCAATTTGATAATATTTTGATTAGTTGCACCTTTATATAATAAAGATAAATTGGTAAACTATCTCTAAAGGCACCAAAAAGTGACATGTGTACGAAAAACCTTACACATGTCAAATTTCCAATAAAAACTATAATGACCATGGTTAACCTAAGTGTTAATCTTCCTCCTAGAGCCAACACATGTCCCATATCAGCATTAATCAATCATGCCAGCTCACCCCAGCCAGGGATGACTCGGGTCGCTTAGGCACTAGACCCTGCTCGATCAAGTCGAGTCGAGATGAGCTTGTTGACCCTATAGTTTTGATGATGATTTGTCAAACAATTTATCGCTAATATATTCTCTAGTTTTATGTTTATGTTTCTATTTATAGGTATTTCAACACACAACAATCAAGCGTTAAAGATTCAAGTTCTTATGTTTGGAGTTACCTAGGTATAAGAGTAGTTTTCCTATATATATTGTATATTTATATGTAAGCTTAATATATGTACACTTAACATGATTTTTGACATTTTCTATCACATAAATAATTTTTCATCAAACGTCATTACAATATATTTTATCTCATGTTTACAGCTTATTCATACTTTATTATATACACATAATATATGCATGAGATATATTTACATGTTTATGAGCCATATCAAAATTTTCATATTCGTAAAATATAGGTTTTACGAACACTTTTCAAAAATAGTGTGTTTTTACAAACGAAAATTATTTTTCCAAAAATTCCTTCAGGTTTTACGAACACTTTTCAAAAATAGTGTGTTTTTACAAACGAAAATTATTTTTCCAAAAATTCCTTTTCTAACATGTTCATTTTATCATTTAGAAACTTTCCCCAAAGTTTTATTATTTTTGGAATTGATTTGCTAGTTTTAAAGTATTTTCAAAACTGGCCAAAAACAGGTTTTTCAGACTGTGTCAGATTGCGGTCGACCGCCACGGTCGACCGCCATGTTCAATTTTTTAGCATGGACTTTATATGCCCGTGGTCGACCGTGACGGTCGATCGTGATCCCTTCCAGAGAGATTCATGGTCGACCGTCGCGGTCGGCTGCCAGCCTTAAAACCATATTCTTAGGATTTTTGTGCTTTGCGGTCGACCGCGCGAATTCCACGGTCGACCGCCGATTTAATCATTGGTTTTTAACGGCTATTTTCACAACGGCTCTCTAGGGGCTTTTTAGTCTTTTCAAGTTGGTTTTTGGCTGATATTTGAGAGGGTATAAATACCTCATTGCTGCTCTCTTTTACAAAATCCAAGTTTTGTGTTGAACAAAATATTAAGAGTGTTTAAAAGAGCTGTTTAAGCTAATTTTATCAGTCTATTTCAAAAGTAGTTTTTCTACAATAAAAAGTGACTTTCAAATCCTATTGGGATCATCATCTACTGTTCTTCTTGTTTGAGAAGTTTTCTAAACTCTTATATAGCTTACTATTTCATTTTCATTTCATTAGATATATTTATTGAGTTGTATTATTTTTCATTCACTGTTATCACACACACAATATTAAGCTTAATATTTTCATACTATATAGTGTGGGTTGTGGGGTGTGATTTAGTGAGTGTGAGCTTCATTGTGTTCTCACTTGTTATTGAGAACAAATCATTATATTTATCTTTTATTATGAGTATCACTTGTAATACACTTGTACACCAAGAGAAGTGTGAGGTGAGAGATGGGGTCGAATCCAATAGGAGTAGCATCGGTTGGCAAACCTAGGGAGAGGTTGCATCCGAGCACTTGAGGAGGAGGACACGGGCTAGGTTCCTACACTTAGTGTGTAAAGTGTGATTGCATAGTGTTTGGTGTGTGAGAGTTTTCGGTAAACTTGTAAACTGAGTGTGTAGAAGTTCCGGCTTCCAAACCGGATTGTGATAGTGGATATCTCCTCGAGGCGAGGAGCGGGGACGTAGGTCGTGGTGACCGAACCTCGTAAACATATCGTGTGTTTGTGTTTTGCTTGACTTATATATTATTTGTGCATATTCTTATTGTTCTTATTCATATCTATCTCATATCATTCTTACAAGAACAAATTAATCAATATTATTTTAATTAGCTTTTAATCGGGATTAGATTAGCATAAGACCCTAATCACCCCCCTCTAGGGTCTAATAGAGCTCTTGTCCGACCTTATCAAACGGGTCAACCACTCTCATCCACTCGGAGCTGGATCGACAACTTGCAAAGGTGACTAGAAAGGTGGTACTTATCGTCCCTCTCAAAGCAGAGTCAAAAGGTAGTAAAACCTTGTACTTCACAGCAACAGCTACCTATTATCATCATTGTGGATACCACGAGCCTCCATACTTCATCAACCCCCTATACCTCCTTCATCACCATCACATCTAATCAAAGATGACTCATCACATAGGTAGTCGACACCTGTAAAGTTATCTGCCAATCCAGCTATCTTCCTAGACTCAGCCATAGTAACGCTTCTACATCTCTCAACGGGTGAAAATATGGTCCCATCACCTACTGATAGGGGCGGATCCTCAGGCCCCTTTCAGGGCTGTAGGTGCACACTTAAACTAAAAACATATTTAGTTTATTAGTTTTTTCTCCACTCAAGCTCAAATACTGACTTGACCATCAAAAGAATCACCAGAGAATTGAACCCAACTCCAGTCCTCTAACATGCCTATTTTATAGGTTACTCATTTTAATCAGATGATTGACCACTTAAAGGGGTAAGGGAACCCACATCGCACGTATCGACTCTAAGCCCTGTCGCTAAACTCAAGATTACCCGCTAATCTCGCTGCTGAGTCTTAGGACATCAACACCGGTGCCTATCGTGGGGCCTCTTCATCTCTCTTTGATGAACCATCACATATGTTTGAGCATCAGAAGAAGTTATCATCTCCATCTAAGCTCTATGGCAGCCTAGAGATTTAGTTGTAAGGCTATGAAGGTGATTTGGTCATCATACAGCTTTGAAGAACGATAACAAATTAAAAACATTATCTTCAAAATATTTTTCCTACTATATATTTATACGCGGCTTTCAACGATTAGTCATCATCGACTCGAAAGCCCTTGGTATCATTTTCATGAGTAAAACTAAGACATGTCATCAACAAAATGACCTTGGTACCTATTCAAGGTAAAACCAAGGCACGTCATCAACTTTATCGACCCTCATAAAAGACCTTAGCATCATTTTCATAAGTCCAAGTCACGTACCCCAAGACCTTGGTGTCATCGCGAGTAAACCCAAGGCACAATATTGAGCCATTGTAATCGCCATAAAGGAAGACGAATTTTCTCGGCCCAACAACAAACTTGTACTTCAAGCAGATTGCAAACTCTTAACATACAAGAATGCAATATCAAAGGTAAATAGTTCAAATTGACAAAAGTATCTTTTTATTTCATATATGAAACAATTTAAGTTAAAAAAAGAGAGTAAGAGAGATACACGGGCCCTTAAGGGGTCGGAGTCGGGGGAGGAGCAGGACTAAGAGCTAACGACAAGAGGATCTTCTCTAGATTAGTATTCTAGGCATCTAGCTCTCCCTAAAGCTTGAGGAAAGAAGTTTGGGCTCACTCATAATGGCCGAACAAATCCTACTCCACCAAAGATCTACAAACAATGTAGCTCTTGAGGTATTGATGAAGGCTGACATCCTGTATCTCCCCAAGGATCTTGTCATCGCGTAGGAGGTAGAACTGCTTGATCGCTTAGGACTGGTCGAGTTAGGACCCAAGACTGACCCTCTCTTGTCAAGATATTGTCTGGGTTCATATTTGAACTCCTCAGACGACTTCCTATTGAAGCTGGGACTGGCTTGGGAAGATCCCATCAGTAGCATCCTCAGGTGATCCCATTTCTCTATCTCGACTTCATTAATGTAGTAAGGAAATGACCACCCGAACCCTTGGATAGGAGACACCCTCTCAGTAGCCGGCTCCTTCCCCTGTTGATGAGCTAACTCGGCAAGCTTGTCAAGAGCCACCTCTACCTCTATCAGGGTCTCAGTCTCCTTAGCCTGAGCAATATGGATTTTAGTCCCCTCTTCTCTAGTGAGGGACCTATCATCGATGATGATGACTTCAGCTTCTTAAGCAAAAAAAGTAGTAGTCGCCTCCTCCACTGCTTCGGGAGGTAGGATCTCCATCGGTGGCTAGCCTGAGGCATCCCCTTGAACGATAGAGGATGCTCTTACCACCATCATAGCTTCGGTCATCTTCTTAGGGCCTCGGCTACCCACCATTCTCAGTCACTTCTTGTTCTCGACTCTCTCAGCTTGGGTAGTAGCATCCCTCAATCCCGCCAATCGATGACTATCTCTACTGCATGAGCCTAGACCAGTTCAAGTTCATTAGGAGCAATATCTGAATGGAGGCACTTCTTTGGCCACATTGAGGGCCCTCCCTAAACTTGAGTTGGCAGAACCGTCGGCGCCATGTCAGACTCATCAGAGCCCAGCGTTAGTGCAACCGCCCGAGTTTTGGCCTCTGCAGTAGGAGGCACCAAAGAGATGCCTACAACTCTGTAACACCCCTAATTTTCACACTAGCTACAGTCCAGGGTGAACCTTAGAGATGTTAGGACTGTAGGATCTGAAATAGATACACTAGAACACTAGAAAGAGGGTGAATAGTGTTCTTGTAAAATATATGCAAAGTAGATTATAAATTGCAAAGAAAAATGGCAATCTCAGAAATTCACAATCACAAACACAAAGTTTTATACTGGTTCCACCAACCCGGTGTACATCCAGTCCCCAAGCAAATCCCGCTTGAGATTTCCACTATGATTTTGAAACCTTACAAAATCAAAAGCAAACCTGACCAATTTGCAAGACCATGCAAATTGCAATACCAATTGACAAGACCATGCCAATTGCCACCCAATCTCTAAACCAAGAGATCAACCCTCTCAAACCCGAGAGAAATCCTTTTTGAAGCAAGAACACAATTGATCCTATAAGCCTTGAATGTGTAGTGAAGTGCTGCAGTGGCTTAGGATTCTTTTAACTCTCTGAATATTGTCTATACAATCTCTAAGAATGATTGAAACCAAGGCAATATCAGAAACTCTCTTTTTCTAAACACTTAGCATGAAAATCTGGAAAATTAGAGAGTGAATATGCACAAAATGTTTGATCTTGCAAGTGTAAAACTTGGTTCTTGTTTTCTGATATTTAAACCTATTTATAGCCTCTGAAATGACATAATTTTAAACTCAATTAACGTCCACAAAACGGCTATAAACAGTCACTTATTTTAAACCTGAAATCTGGAAAA
Organism: Asparagus officinalis; assembly: GCF_001876935.1. NCBI lineage: Eukaryota > Viridiplantae > Streptophyta > Magnoliopsida > Asparagales > Asparagaceae > Asparagus > Asparagus officinalis. The sequence goes on from NC_033800.1 coordinate 120,148,218, forward strand.
ACTGCATTTGTAGTCGACTACAAGTTATAGTAGTCGACTACACTGAGTCTAAACAGACTCTGTGAAGTCAGAAAATTGCTCAGTAGTCGACTACAAGGCATAGTAGTCGACTACACTGTAAACTCAGATTCTGGAATTTTTCTGTTTAGTATTTTGACTATAACTTTCTCATCCGATATCGGAATGAGGTGATTTAAGAAAATTTGTGTAAAAAGAAATCAAAATTCTTTTCTATTTGGGTTCCAAAAGAATTATCTTCTTTTCATAAGAATTTTTATATTTCTGATTTTATTAAAAATATTTGTTATCATCAAAACATTATCATGGAGAAATGATATTCAACATTCTCCCCCTTTTTGATGATGACAAATATATGTTATTAAGATATAAAAATTTTAATCCCCCTGCATGAAATCATTAAATAAAATCTTTTACTCCCCCTGCATCAAAGCATTAGTAAAAAATTTAAAATTAAAATTTTCTATATAACTCCCCCTTTGTCATTAGCAAAAAGAAATAAACATAATTCTAATTAAAAATTTCTTTTCTTGGGTACCTTAATAAAAATATCAAGCACTTTGGTACCCTTTTATATTATCTCATTAGGATTAGCCCTTTGGAATCCAAATCCACTTGGAATTTGGTTTCCATTTGTTAACATAAGTGTAATTCTTTGAATCGCAAACTTCATAAATATAAGATGAAATATAATAATTCCTATCATGAATATTCAAATTCTTAGGAATCTATATATACTTATTTTGTTTAGCATGAATATTCTTATTATTATTCTTCAAAACATAATCATTCTTTATAAAATACTTAGGAACAAATCCAATGCCAAAATGATTGTTTGAAGATTTTTGAAATGAGAGCAAATTATTCAAATTCTCTTTACTTTTATTGAATTTACTAACATTCAAACATATATCATCATATTTTAATTTAATAGAAGAAATATCTTTATCTAAAACATTAATGCGGATTTTTAAATCATTGCATTCTGATTTTAGATAAACATTCTCATTAGTCAAAATATGATTTTCTTTAAGCAAGGATTTATTTTCCTCTTTCAATTCAATTACTTGAGAATTAGAAATAGTAGAAGAATTAAAATCAGAAATTTCTTCAAGTAATCTTTTATTTTCACCTTTAAGAAAATTATGTGAAGCCTTTAATCTCAAAAATGTTTCATATAATTCATTGAAAGCATCTAATAATTCTTCATTATTGCATACCTCATCTTCTTGTGCCATGAAGCACATGTGAGTGGATTCCTCTTTTTGTTCTTTCATTTTGAATAACTCAAACCTGTGCACAAGAACAGATATTTTAGATTCTTTAACTTTATTTGTACCTTCATGAGTTACCTCAAGTGTATGCCAAATATCGTATGCAGATGTGGCCGTTGACACCCTATTGAACTCATTCTTGTCAAGTGCACAAAATAATGCATTCATTGCTTTTGAATCCAAATTTGCATTATTTCTTTGAGAAGTAGTCCATTCTGCAAAAGGAGTTGTTGGCTTCTCATATTTTGTTTCCACCCCCCCCTAGGATAATTTCATTTGGTATTAGAGCTTGATGCTCTTTGATTTTAGGTTTAACCGCCTAGAGTCAAAGATCCTTGCTTTGCTATATTGTTAATCTAGTTTTGATATTATATTCATCTTGCTTGCATTTATAATTATGGATATGTATGGTGTGTAGGATCTGAAATAGATACACTAGAACACTAGAAGAGGGGTGAATAGTGTTCTTTTAAAATATATGCAAAGTAGATTATAAATTGCAAAGAAAAATGGCAATCTCAGAAATTCACAATCACAAACACAAAGTTTTATACTGGTTCCACCAACCCGGTGTACATCCAGTCCCCAAGCAAATCCCGCTTGAGATTTCCACTATGATTTTGAAACCTTACAAAATCAAAAGCAAACCTGACCAATTTGCAAGACCATGCAAATTGCAACACCAATTGACAAGACCATGCCAATTGCCACCCAATCTCTAAACCAAGAGATCAACCCTCTCAAACCCGAGAGAAATCCTTTTTGAAGCAAGAACACAATTGATCCTATAAGCCTTGAATGTGTAGTGAAGTGCTGCAGTGGCTTAGGATTCTTTTAACTCTCTGAATATTGCCTATACAATCTCTAAGAATGATTGAAACCAAGGCAATATCAGAAACTCTCTTTTTCTAAACACTTAGCATGAAAATCTGGAAAATTAGAGAGTGAATATGCACAAAATGTTTGATCTTGCAAGTGCAAAACTTGGTTGTTGTTTTCTGATGTTTAAACCTATTTATAGCCTCTGAAATGACATAATTTTAAACCCAATTAACGTCCACAAAACGGCTATAAACAGTCACTTATTTTAAACCTGAAATCTGGAAAAACTGCATCTGTAGTCGACTACAAGTCATAGTAGTCGACTACACTGAGTCTAAACAGACTCTGTGAAGTCAGAAAATTGATCAGTAGTCGACTACAAGGCATATTAGTCGACTACACTGTAAACTCAGATTCTGGAATTTTTCTGTTTAGTATTTTGACTATAACTTTCTCATCTGATATCGGAATGAGGTGATTTAAGATTTGTTGGAAAGCTCTTGAAGAGAATTATAACTTTGGTCTTTTGAGTTTTTCCAGATTCTAATTTCTAAGGGGTGTAAATAAAATGTTTTAAGACTCACTTAATATCTATAAACTCTAATGGCTAACATAGGGGATTTCTATTGTTAACCAACACACTAAGCATGTGTTAGTGTGTTCTAACACTATGTGTGTGCATGTGTGTGAGTGATCAAGGCTTGTACAAATTTCTAAGCAAAGAAAATATAAAATTACATTTTGACAATAAAGTATATCTTCTTCTTTGCTTCATTTTGCCTTGAACTCATCTATGTCTTGAGTATCTCTTTGAATATAATTATTGATATAGCTCTGATACTGCAAAACAAATGTTAGCACATAATACACAAAACATATAATATTTGTTATCATCAAAACAAACTAATCTTGGGGTCAAGATTCCTAACAAGGACCTGCTGTACACCCATCCACTGTGTATAAGAAAGCTTAACATGACACTGCTGCTATTACTCTATGTGATGCCCTTGTTTTCATGCATAGTTGCAGTCCAAGGCGAACCCATAGATGTTAAACTTACCATGCACCTTCACTGTACAACAGTATGTTACACCAATCATAGTAATATACTCTAGTAGAAACAAATATAAGTGAAGGTACAAAACATGCAAATAAGAAAAAGAAATACTATAGACATGATGCAGAATGATATATCTCATAAATAAAATCATGTCCCAACTAGAATAAACTAAAATACATCTAGAGTCTAAAATAACATGATATGTCTCAACATAGATCGACTAGGAATCGTACTAAGGCATATTGCCTTAACAATATGAGTACAACCTCAAATGACTGAATGGAAACATAAGACTACTGTGGAGTCCATACTAGTAAAAATACACGATGGCGACTATGCAAGAACTCCATCACCCTGCGATTATCCGATGCTCTGAGCTGCCTTAAATGAGAAATAAAATAAAAGAAAAAGAACAACAACAAGAGTATCAGAGTACTACAACAAGATTACCTCCATCCGCCCCCGGGGAGGGCTACTAGATAAAGTGGAGACTCTATCTATTAAGCATAGTCTACATATATCATTTTTCCCGAATCTATATGGAATTAATATTTAGAAACTTACAACTCAAGATGTAGTATGTTGAGCGAAATAATCCAAACAATGAAACTCTCATGTATATACCGTATGTCTCATGTAGTAAATAACTAATTATTAACCCTGAACTAAACAATCGAAATATAACTAGAAAGTAAAGCATCATAAAAGACATCAGTGTGTGTGTGTGTGTGTGTGTGTGTGTGTGTGTGTGTGTGTGTAATAAAGTATCTTAACAATGAGTAATATCACATTGGGCATCTGCCCAATACTCAAGTCAAATAGTTTGTAATATTATTATTATCTATGGTAAAGCATATCCCCGTGTAAAATCAGCAAGATAGGTATATAGATTTCTACACAAATTACATAGAAACAAAAGCATAGGTTCACCGATCTCTTCGCACGCTCGTGCGGATAAACAAGTATCATAGGTTCATCGACGTCTTCGCATGCTCGTGCGGTTAAACAACTATCATAGGTTCATCGACCTCTTCGCACGCTCGTGCGGATAAACAACTATCATAGGTTCATTGACCTCTACATACCCTCGTACAAAAACAAAATGTGTAATGAAGTGAAGCTCATCGCGGTATCATTTGCGGTGTATTAACTCACTACTCAATTACAAATAGACTAAAACTCATCATAATCCTTTTGGAGTACTCAAATGCATAGCACGACATGTTCATGACTGTAGTGTAACATCCAGTGACTCGTACTCCAAAATTGCACCTCAACAATGGCGCAAAAACAAACTCAAGAAAACAATTCAAAACTGGGCAAATGTTGCCCAGAAAGTGGTCGGGACTACTGTTAGTAAAACAAGCATATCTTTCTCTAGGAATAGTATTTTTAGGAATGGTTTTCTATTTTAAAAACTAGATTAACACATCTTTTAATTGGCACTAGTTTGGTTCAGTTTGAAGTTCAATTTCTATACTCATTTTTTAGTTAAAGTTTATACACGTACAACAGTTTTCTGCAGAACATATCATTAATAAAAAGAGTATATTTTTCTCTGTACAAACTCTTTTTAAGAATGGTTTTCTGTTTTAGAAACTAGATTCACATATATTTTATTTGGAGCTAGTTTTTTTTAGTTCAATTTAGATTTCATTTGCTATACCTAGTTTTTAGTTAAAGATCACACCCTTGTAGTAGTTTTCTGTAGAAAATATATACGACTAGTAAATCTCTTTAATTTCTCATATATAAACGAAATTGATTATTAAAGTATGATAGAATTACACATGAAAAGAGATGTAATTCATTTTAAAACTTGATATGCTCATTTTACTAACAGCAGTCCCAACAACTTGATATGTTCGTTTTACTAACAGAAAACCATTCCTAAAATAGCAAACCATTCCTAAAAATAGTATTCCTAGAGAAAGATATGCTCGTTTTACTAACAGTAGTCCCGACCACTTTCTGGGCAACATTTACCCAGTTTTGAATTGTTTTCTTGAGTCTGTTTTTGTGCCATTGATAAGGTGCGACTTCGGAGTACGAGTCACTAAATATTACACTACAGTCATGAACATGTCGTACTATGCATTTGAGTATCTCAAAGGGATTATGACGAGTTTTTGTCTATTTGTAATTGAGTAGTGAGTTAATACAACGCAAATGATACCGCGATGAGCTTCACTTCATTACACATTTTGTTTCCATACGAGGGTACGCAGAGGTCGGTGAACCTATGATAGATGTTTATCCACACGAGCGTGCGAAGAGGTCGATGAACCTATGATAGTTGTTTATCCGCACGAGCATGCAAAGTGGTCAATGAACCTATGATACTTGTTTATCCGTACGAGCATGCGAAGAGGTTGGTGAACCTATGCTTTCATTTCCACGTGGTTTATGTAGAAATCTATATACCTATCCTACCGATTTTACACGGGGATATGCTTTACCATAGAGAATGATAATATGCTTAACTTTCTAGTTATATTTCAATTGTTTGGTTCAGGGTTAATATTTTGTTACTTACTACATGAGACATACGGTATATACATGAGGATTTCCTTATTTGGATTATTTCACTTGACGTACTACGTCTCGAATTGTAAGTTTCTAAATATTAATTCTACATAGATTCGGGGAAAATAATATAGGTAGACTATACTTAATAGATAGAGCCTCCACTTCACTTGTAGCCCTCCCGGGGGCGGATGGAGTTAATCTTGTTGTAGTGCTCTGACACTCTTATTGTTGTTCTTTTTCTTTTATTTTATTTCTCATTTTAGGCGACTCAAAGCATCGGAGAGTCGTAGGGTAACATAGTTCTTGCATAGTCGTTGGTGCGTATTTTTACTAGTATGGACTCCATAGTAGTCTTATGTTTCCATTCAGTCATTTGAGTTTGTACTCATATTGTTAAGGTAATTTGCCTTAGTACGATTCCTAGTCGATCCATATTGAGACATATCATGTTATTTTAGACTTCAAATGTATTTCAGTTTATTCTAGTTGGGACATGATTTCATTTATGAGATATATCATTCTACATCATGTATATAGTATTTCTTTCCCTTATTTGCATGTTTTATACCTTCACTTATATTTGTTTCCACTAGAGGATATTACTGTGATTGGTAAAACATGTTGTTGTATAGTGGAGGTGTATGGTAGGTTTGACATCTCTAGGTTCACCTTGGACTACAGTCATGCGTGAAAACATGGGCGTCACACTCTAATAAATGCCAAACAACAATAAGGAGACACCCAAAGTCTAATCAATCAGTCTTAATATCATGACAAATCTCAGAAATGAGGGTACACAACAGGTATATAATGATTTATAATATTCTCAAGCTAAAATTTAAGCACAACACAATTCGGAGCTGAAAAGTAAACATACATCATATATGTGAGAACTTCTAAACAAGAACACAAATCTAACAGACTCTGTATAGATATCCAAGTACTACTGATATCTAACACTGTATCAAAATATACATATCCATGGGAGGCTCTCTGCCTCCAAAAAGGTAAAACTTACACAAGAACGGCCCGGCTCCGGCTACTAGAGTAAAGACATCAAAAACTACACTATGGAGTACTACCTAGCAAAAGCAAGGTCTGCTGCTATGAGTTAGTCTGCACCTCTTTGCATTCCTAAAGATCTACCTAAAATAGACTTAAAACAATGACGTTACACCTTGGCAAGAACATCTCAACCAAAACTCGTACAAGCTTTAAAACCAGCTATACCAATGTGGTTGCCTATGTACCCTCTCTCCTAAGGGATCAAGCAGCCTGTAGTTCATCCAAATGGTCCCGAACGACCTCAACAGTCATGAATTTGCAGCAAGTTTCTTGTAACAACTAATGAAAAATAACTTCCTGAGCACTAACGTAAAACACATCCCATTACAGTATAGGTTAAGGAACATACGTATTCGACGACCTATCTCATGCACATGATTAAGTGGTTCGTAATCAAATACAAATTTTCATTGGAGTGGCTCGTTATCCAACTCACATTTCTGTTAGGTGACTCATAGGCCTGACTCAGGCAACAATCTGCTGAGTGACTCATAGGCTTATCTCAAGCAACAATCTGCTGAGTGGCTCATAAGCCTAACTTAAGCAACATGCTTGTGTTATCATAGACAAGCTCATATCAACATTTATTAAACTTATAATGTCAATAATGCAATGAATGATCATCACCCCATCGTAATCATCAATTTCCCAAATGTTATGTGCTCTTACGTATCATGTAATTATCAAAATTAAACTACGAGAGCTCTATGGTTAAACACGTGTACCATGTATGATGTATCTCGTGTAACCTGTCATAGTAGTCGACTACAAGCCTTAGGAGTCGACTACTAAAGGTATTAGCCTTATGCAGTAGTTTTCTGCAGAATATGTCGTTAGTAAATTAAGTATATCTTTGTGTAGACAAACTTTTTTTAAGAATGGTTTTCTTTTTTGAAACTAGATTCACACAACTTTCATTCGGCACTAGTTTGGTTTAATTTGGAGTTTATTTGTTGTCTCAATTTTTCAGCTTAAATATTATGCACGTGCAGCAGTTTTTTGCATAACATATCATTAGTAAATTGAGTATATCTTTCTCTATACAATCTCTTTTTAAGAATGGTTATCTATTTTGAAAACTAGATTCACACAGATTTCCTTCAGCATTAGTTTGGTTCAATTTGGAGTTTATTTATTATCTTAATTTTTTAGTTAAAGATTATGTACGTGCACTGAAAAGACAATCTGACCCCTCTTGGATTGTTTTGCATGTAACTTTGTCTCTTGATACAAAATTCTCATATTTACATTTCAATTAGTCAAAATATATGTATTTGATCATGAATCCTACTCAAGAATCTAACCAAATACAACCTATTAAAAGAGGGTGAGGATTGGAGGAGATGAACTTGCCTTGAGAGGGATTTGATCTCCGAGAATCGAGAATTAGCGGATCGGCCTTCACAAGAGTTGTAGATCCGCTCAATGCCAATCTTTTCCATTCACAAAATTTTCTTGAATTCTTCAAAAAATTTCCAGCCCACCGTGGCCATGGGTACACGGTTGTTTGGGGAGAGGGAGAAGATGATTAGAGAGGAGAGAGAATGCTTTGCAACATATATATATTATACTATATATAATATGTGTGTGTGTGTGTGTGTGTGTGTGTGTTACATAAACACCAACACACCACACAAACCCACCAACAATATATTATATATATAATATATATATATATATATATATAATATATATATATATATATATTATAATATATATATTAATATATATGTATATACAATGTTATATATCTATTATATATATAATTACTGATTGATATGTATATATATCTTAATATAATATATATTATATATATAATATATATATATATATATATATATATATATTTATATATATTATATATTAATATATTATATATATTATATATATAATAATGTATATATATAATAGTATATATATAGAATATGTATATATAATATAATTATAAGTTTATATAACTATATATATATATATATATATATATATATATAATAGTATATATATATACTAGTATATATATTTTATAATTATATAATCATATATATAATATATATATATATATATATAATATATATATATATTATAATATATATCCTGATATGTATATATAATATTATAATAATAGTATATATAATAAACGGATGTTTTATCTATATTATGAAAGAAGTATAATATATTACGGGAATGATATAAATATTTATAATTATATATATATATACTACCATCTGATATAATATATAACAATATGTATATATATATATATATAATATGTATATATATATATATTACTATGTAATATATATATATTATATGTATATATATAAGTTATATATATATATATATATATACTATATTATATATTATATATATATATATATATAATATTATATATGAGAAATATGGGTTGTTTGGTACACCAATTTTGTGCTTGGTAGTGAGGTGGCAGCTCATCTACTCTTCAATGGGGGACACAATTCACATGGTTGAGAAGTGCATGAAATTCAGATTTGAATGAGATGGCAGGAGATTATGCCACTATTACTAACAAACTTCTTATGATTGGTAACAAGGCATACCCATTCTCTCTTCCTCTCTCTCCTATATATATATATATATATAATATGGTATACTATATATAATATATATATACTCTATATATAATATATTATATATATATATATATATAATATATATATAGAGTATATATACATGATTACGGAGTTGGCCGTGGAGCACAGCTTGATCGGAAAATTGGAGACGTCTTTGGACGAAGGAAAATACCTTCTCTAGATTATGAGTATGCAATTTACAATCTCTCACAATCTCACTCTAGAATTGAAGAACAGGCTCTCCAAATCTCAATTAAAATCTAATCTCTCTTGATTAAACTCTCTGATTGTTTAAAACCCTAAAACAATCCCTTATATATGTGTACAAACGGGGTGGTAAAGTGGTAAATAACCAAACCCAACCCAAATAGGAAAACACGTAAACAGAGTACTTAACAAATCTGGAAAACTCCAATGAGTCGACTCATGAACAGTTATGAGTCGACTCATGACCTCATATGAGTCGACTCATGACCTCATATGAGTCGACTCATGACCTCATATGAGTCGACTCATAACTGATGAGTCGACTTGTCAGAAACTTTTGTTAATAGGACTTGATTTCTTGAGTCGACTCAAAATTGTATATGAGTCGACTCATGACTTATAAGTCGACCCATGAAATGATGAGTCAACCGAGTAGAAACTTTTGACAAAACGGCTAGGTTTTGTGAGTCGACTCATGACAGGCATGAGTCGACTCAACCTAATGAGTCGACTCATGTACATGTATAAGTCGACTCACAGGCTAAAATCTGGATACTTCGACTCTTCGATTCTCTGCCTCATTCCTCGCCCCAACCTACATTCCCCTGTACTGTTTGACACATCTATTCTCATGCTATCATGAGAATCATCTATCCTTAAGCTCCCATGAGGATCGCTACGTTCCGAAGAGAAGATACACTCGTATGATGGATCCTCCCTTTAGTAACTTGAAGTCTCGTTCAAGTTAGAACTTCAGCTGAGGAAACTCATGAGCTCCTCCTTCCTTGTTGAACCACTTAGCCTTGCTAGGAACTTGACCTTGATGTCCAATGAGAAACGACTCCTTCATCCCCTGTCTCGTCGTGGTTATCTTTCGCTCCAAAATGCAATCTTCCTTCAGCGGCTCCTCTCTATCAAACCACAAGTCTTCAACATGCGGCAAGATCACCTTGTCATCACCTTCATCATCTAGCAATGGAGGCTCAAACAAATTCAAGTACTCAGTATTGATCACCGAATACATGCCTAAGTAAGGTGGTAAATCAATCTTGAAAGTGTTGTCGCCAATCTGATCGAGAATCCGAAATGGACCATAACGTATCGGTTTCAACTTATTCCCTTCTCCCTTTAGCCTCTCCTTACTCAATTTCTGCCATACCATATCGCTCACACCAAAGTTACAAGGAACCCGATGTTGATCATGCTTCGCCTTGTACCTTGCTTGTGACTTCTTCAATTGGGCTTCAACCGAGGCATGAATATGCACAATCTTCTCCAGAAATTGCTGAGCACGTTGTCTTTCATTCCCCTCCTTACTGTCCGTCGTAGCTTCACTCGAAAACACAAGATCAAACGGACTCGGCGGTAAGAATCCATAACAAGTCTCAAACGGTGACTTTCCCGAAGATCCATGAATCACCCGATTAAAAGCAAACTGCTAATATTGTAAGCTCTCATCCTAAGTCTTAGGATGACTGGAAGTATACCCCCGCAACATATGCACCATAGTCCGGTTGACTACCTCCGTTTGCCCATCTGTTTGTGGATGAAAGAACGTGCTCTTCTTTAATTTAGTGTCCATCAAACTCCACAAAGAATCCCAAAAATGCCTAAGAAAATGGCTGTCCCAATCCGAAATAATCGAGCTTGGCAACCCAAAATGCTTCCACACATGCTCGAAGAACAACTGTGCTGCACCCGCTCCCGTCACGGTCTTCTTACAAGGAATCAAAATCACCATCTTACTGAACCGGTCCACCACAACGTACAAATAGTCATGCCCGCGCTTGGTAGTTGGCAACCCTCCTAGAAAATCTATAGATATGCTCTCCCACGACCTGAAGGAACCGGTAGTGGTAGGTACAACCCCCTCTTCCTGTTAGAAGGCTTCGAAATACAGCATAACTTACACCCTCCAACATACTTGGTCACATCATCAAGCATCCATGGCCAAAACACATGTCGCCGTAGATTGAGAAGCGTCTTCTGAATTCTAAAATTCCCTTGCACACGCGAGGTATATGCTTCCCTAATCCAATGCAACCTATCACCCTCCTCCTGAATGCATAATGATGTCCCACGATACAACAAGCCATCTTCTCCAAGTGCATACTCCCCCCTTTGACCAGCCTTCGCCTACTCGAACACACTACCGAAGTCTCTATTGGATGCGTACATCTGTACATACTCTAAAGGAACCAAGGGCTGAATACGCGTCGCCACCAATAAAGCCCTTACCGGCGGACGAGATAACATATTGGCCAACTTGTTTGTCGCCCCCTTCTTGTACCTAATAATGATATTGAAAGCCATCAAATAAGACATCCACTTCATGTGTCACGCCTGCTGTAGCTTCGTCTAGGCATATAAGAACTCCAACGGCTTGTGATCCGAGTGCACAACTAACTCCTTCCCCAACAAGTACACCCTCCAATGCTTAATCGCCTGATAAAGTGCATAGAACTCCTTGTCATATGTCGGGTAGTTCACAATAGCACCCGTAAACATCTCAGAATGGTATTCTACTAGCTTCCCATCCTGAATCAACATCGCGCCCATCGCATAACTAGACGCATCGGTCTCCACCTCGAAAGTCCGCTGCAAATTCGACAAAGCTAACATCGGTGCCTCCGAGATCTTCCTCTTTAGCAACTGAAAAGCCTCCTCATGCGTCCTCCCCTACTCGAACTGAACCTTAGACTTTGTGAGGCTATGTAATGGTGCCGCATAAGTCGAAAAATGCTGAATGAACTTGCGCAAATACTAGCAAACTCCCATGAAAGCTTCTCACCTCAGTCACTGTCTTCGGCGTCAGTCACTATCTTCAGCGTCAGCCACTTCATGATCACCACCACCTTACTCGGATCTATCCTCCTCTGGTCCTTCCCCACAATGAAGCCGAGATATACCAACTAGTCCTTCCTAAACTCGCACTTCTTCCCGTTGAGCTTCAGCTGTCCGTCCTACAACACTCTAAACACCTTCTCCACATGAACAAGATGCTCCCCCCCAGGTCCTGCTGTACACTAAAATATCATCAAGGTACACAATTACAAAATCCTCTATAAAAGGTCGCAATAAATCATTCATGAGCCTCATAAAAGTCACCGGAGCATTGCATAACCCAAACGACATCACTAACCACTCGAACAGGCCCTGTTTGGTCTTGAACGCTGTCTTCCAAGTGTCTTCCTCCCGAATCCTTACCTGATGATAGCCAGACTTCAGATCCAATTTTGTGAAGAACCTCGCTCCCTCTAACTGGTCCATAAGATCATCGATTCGTGGTAGTGGGTAACGATTCTTGATCGTTATCTTGTTGAGCACCCGATAATCCACGCACTTGCGCCAGCCTCCATCCTTTTTGGGCACCAATAACACCGGTGACCCACAAGGTGAACAACTCGGTACTATCACTCCCGTCTCTAAGAGCTCTTGAACCTGTTTCTTGATCTCTTCGGACTCCTGTACTGATGTGTGGTATAGGCCTATGTTTGGTAAGGAACTCTTGTCGGTCAACATATACTCATGCTCTACACCTCGCCGTGGTGGTAGTCCAGTGATTTTTGAAAACAAGTCTGCATACTTGGCCTTCAAACTGTCAAGATCTCCCTCCTGAAGCTTGCTCAAGGTGGACAAGCATATGCTACTCAGCTGCTCTTCATAAGTCCGAATGAATAACAAAACGAACTTCCTACCCGCATTCACTAACCTCTTAGCCTGAGTCATCGTCACCAAACTCGTCTCCTGTGGAAGAGATGCTGAACGAAAAATGAATTGCGCGCCATCCTTGGTGAGCGTATACTTTTGGGCCCGCCGATCATATACCGCGTGTCTAACCCACAAGTAAGGATTTCCTAAAATAACTTAGCAAACATCCAACGGAACTATATCACATGTGACCTCGTTAATATACGACTCATGGAGTGCAAATCTAAACGTACACTGGTTCATCACACCCAATCCCGCTTCCTTCTGAATCCACCCTAATGGATAGAGCTTCGGATGTTTCACCATCTTCAATCCCAGCTTCTATACTAATGCTTCAGATATCAGGTTCTTTTAACTCCCTGTGTCTACAATGGCATCCACCAAGCTGGTCTTGACCTGAAACTTCAAAACAAAGAGCTGCTCCCTCGGGTCGTCGTCTTCTTTCGCAGCTCGTTTCCCCGCCATAAGGTTGAGGCTGTTGTTAGGCTCTGTCATCCCAGGAACCTCCTTCGGACCTTACGCTATCACATATGCTTTCTTCTCCTCTTTCTTCTTCAACCCTTTCGGCTTCAGATGAGGGTACTTCTCCCAGCAACGATTAGCCATGTGCCCTGTCTGCTTGCAGTGATTGCATGTCAATTCTGTCTTCCTCGAATCACCCTTCTTCTTCTCTTACTTATGTTGAGAGCCACTAGACTTTCCTCCCGACTGTTTGGAATCACCCTTCGTTTCGTTGCCCTTCTTCTATTTGCCCTTAATGGTAATTGCCTTCACGCTCGCCTCTGCAATCGTCTCGACCACGAACAGCTTCATCTCCTTCCGGATATAATCATTCAGACCCGCCATGTATTTCATGAAGATAGAGTATTTATCCATTGTGATGTTTAGAACCATCGCCTACTGCTGGAACTCCATCGTATACTCTTGAACGGTCTGGTTGAATCTTTGGCGCAATCCGTACTACTTGTACCAACGCTCTTCGAGGAACCCCACAGGATAGAACTGCTTCCTCAGTAGCTCCTTGCGCTCTTCGAGGAACCCCACAGGATAGAACTGCTTCCTCAGTAGCTCCTTGAATTTGTTCCACGACACCGCCTTCTTTTCCTGTTTGTAATAGGACGTAGCTCCTTGAATTTGTTCCACGACACCGCCTTCTTTTCCTGTTTGTAATAGGACTTCCACCACATCAGCGCGTTTCCTGAAAGCTTCAACGTCGCGAACACGATCTTCTCCTTGGATGAATATCCGTAGAGAGTGAAGTACATCTCCATACACTCAATCCAATCATCAAGCTTCTCCACATTGACACTCCTATCATAGACATGAATCTCCACTTTGAAATCAATCTTCAAGTTTTGGTAATAATTCTTACCCCCTGTATGTGAAGCAGACTTAACAACCTCGGCCTCTTCTTCCGAATTTGATTCCTCGTGTTCTTCATCGGACTCAACAAGTTTCTTCTTACCCTTCGAAGAAGATCCCTCCTTTTTGTCCCCTCCATTGATGAGACCCACGAGCTGAGAAAGAGTAGTCCCTATCGTCTCTATCTGCTTCTCCATAGTGTTAAGTCTTACTGAGTTATCTGCTTCAGACATCTTCTCCTTCCTTATCTTCTGGACTTCTTCCAAGGAAATAAGGATCTCGTCAAGCTTCTTGTACTGTGATCGAGTAAGGACCATACATAGGACGCCCTTTCACTGGATCTGATGCTCTGATACTAACTTGATATGAGTTTCCATGTGAGCACCTTTGATCGTGGAATTATCAAAGGTGGGTTGAAGAGAAAACAATAAGAAAAATAAGAATAACTCAGGTTTTGGGCGAAGGAAAATACATTCTCTAGATTATGAGTATGCAATTTATAATCTCTCACAATCTCACTCTTGAATTGAAGAACACGCTCTCCAAATCTCAATTACAATCTAATCTCTCTTGATTAAACTCTCTGATTATTTTAAACCCTAAAACAATCTCTTATATATGTGTACAAACGAGGGTGGCAAAGTGGTAAATAACCAAACCCAACCCAAACAGGAAAACACGTAAACAGAGTCCTTAACGAATTTGGAAAACTCCGATGAGTCTACTCATGAATAGTTATGAGTCAACTCATGACCTCATATGAGTCGACTCATAACTGATGAGTCGACTGGTCAGAAACTTTTGTTAACAAGACTTGATTTCTTGAGTCGACTCAAAACTGTATATGAGTCGACTCATGTTTGATGAGTCGACCCATGAAATGATGAGTCGACCGAGCAGAAACTTTTGATAAAACGGTTGGGTTTCGTGAGTCGACTCATGACAGGCATGAGTCGACTCAACCTGATGAGTCGACTCATGTACATGTATGAGCCGACTCACAGGCTAAAATCTGGATACTTCGACTCTTCGATTCTCTGCTTCGTTCCTCACCCCAACCTACGTTCCCCTGTACTATTTGACACCTCTATTCTCATGCTATCATGAGAATCATCTATCCTCAAGCTCCTATGAGGATCACTAAGTTCCGAAGAGAATATACACTCGTATCCAATATAATATATTATATTATATATATATATATATATATATATATATATATATATTATATATATATTATATATATATATATATATTTATAATATATATATATATATATACTATATATATATATATATTATATATTATATATATATATATAATATATATATATATATATATATATATATATATATATAATATTATAATATATATAATATATATATATATATATGATATATACTATATATGTATGTATTTGTAAATGTCTGTGTGTGTGTATTTATACATATACATATACATAAATGTGGTACTATATATGTATCTTTCATTCCTAATCTGATTTAACTATATTAGTGTCATATATATGTATATGGTACTAATATAGTTAAATCAGAGTGGGAATTAAATCATATTAGGAATGAAAGAGATGTATATGTATATGTGTGTACGTGTGTATGTATACACACACATATTGTGACGCCACTGGGTTCACACAAGGCTACAGTCCAAGGTGAAACCAGAGATATCAAACCTGTCATGCACCCACACTGTGCATAAACATGTTTCATCAATCACAGTAATATCCTCTAGTAGAACCAAATATAAGTGCATGTACAAACAAGCAAAATAAAGGGAATAAATATAATAGACATGATATAAAAGAGATATCTCATAAATGAAAAGAATCATGTCTCAACTATAATACATCTGATATCTGAATAATGAAAATGTCTCAATATGAATCAACTAAAAATCGTACTAAGGCACACTGCCTTTACAATATGAATATGAAACTCTAATGTCTGGATAAAACTCAAAACTATAGTGGAGTCTCTACAAGTAAAAAATACGTGACGGCGACTATGTCAGAACTCCGTCACCCTGCGGCTCTCCGAAACTCCGAACTACCTGAAAAGAAATTTAAAAAAAAAGAACAACAACAAGAGCGTCAGAGCACTACAGCAAGAAAAGATTATTCATCTAGTATTTGTTTTAAGGTTTACTATCAAAAATCTGACTTTTAACACCTCAGGTTAGGATTAAAGCATGAAAACACATATTCAACATCATATTAATCATCTACACTAGTTATTTAACTATGGGGATAGGTTTGGATGAAGATAATCTTACCTCAAATATTGTTCTAAGCCTCTGAGATAAACAGCAAGCAATTAGAAGTGCAAACAACACGTTTTCTCCTTGCTACACGTCGATGATCTCGCCCTTGTGTCGATATTTGCTTCACAAAGCTCTCAAAAAGAAAACTAGTCTAACTAGGAAAATAACCTTCGGTATTTTGGTAATAACATTTGCCTTTGACCTCGGAATGAGGTAATATAAGATTTGTTGGAAAGCTCTTGAAGATACCTACAACTTTAGTATTTAAATTTTTTCCAGATTCTAACTATTTTAGTGTGTAAAAAGCATATACGTTTAACTGGTCATTTTTCCCAAATTCAGGTCCGTGCACATGTGCATGATATCACTTCTATATTCACATATATACATTAAGTTAATCTCAAATCAATTCTTAGCATACTAAAACATTAATAAATATTTTTTTTTTATAATATAACACATTTATTAATTATTACAAAATATTCAAATTTTTGGGGTTTTACATTCTTCCCCCCTTAAAGAATTTCGTCCCCGAAATTCCGCAAATGTATCGTAGAGGTTAATAATACATTACTATAAGTCTTAAGATATAAAACATTGAAATATCTACACTTAACACTCTAAAATACAAATATTTCCACTTAACCTCTAACTAAACGGAACTAGTACGTTGGGCGAAAAATCCAAACAAGGAACCCCCATATATATATCATGTGTTCCGAATGATTAGAAGTTAAGTGTTAACACCTCATTCTAGCATTAAATATAAACATGAACATATGGGTAATCATGAACAACAATCAAAATCAATCAACTTACCTGTTCAAACATGTGCGGGTAGTCGCGATGCATAACATCTTCGCGCTCCCAAGAATCTTTATCGATATCTATACTTAACTATCTAGAAAACAAATACTCCCACTTAACCCCTAACTAAGCGGAACAAGTACGTCGGGTGAAAAATCCAAACAAGGAACTCCCTATATATATACCATATGTTCTGAATAATTAGGAGCTAAGTGCTAATATCGACATTCTAGCGTGAAATATAAATATGAGCATATAGATAATCATAAACATAGACAAATCATATCCAAACAATTTACTTGCTCAAATAGGTGCAAGTAAATAGGTGCAAGTCATCGTGATACATATCCTCATCGCGCCCCAAGAAACTTTCTCAGCTCCTTTCCGATTTCATTGAACTTTAACTAAAGATATCACTTTATTTCTAAGTATCTTGTCCTCATTGGCAAGAATACACACATGAATTGTAATAGTAGTTATATCATCAAGAATCTTAACCTCTGGCGTGTCTAACATTCGCTGCTGCTCCTCGTCACGTAGATGCTTCTTAAGTATCGAAACATGGAAGATATCATGTATACTCGACATCGATGCTGGAAGATCTAGCCGATATAAAATAGCTCCAAAGCGCTCCACTCTCCTGAATGGACCAATATACCTCAGGGAAAGTTTCCCCCGTCTACCAAATCGCTGAACTCTCTTCATTGGTGATATTTTTAATAATACATAGTCCCCAACCTGGAACTCTAATGGTCGTCATTTCCGATCTTCATAACTCTTCTGACGACTCTGAACTGAAAAATATGCTCTCGAATTATTGCTACTTTTCTATAGTCTGTCTCTCTAACTCCGGTCTAAGCAATAGGTTGTCCTCTGGCTCTGCTCAGCAACTAGGTGATCTACAAGGCCTCCCGTACAATGCCTCATATGGTGCCATACCAATTGTTACTTGGTAATTGTTGTTATAAGCGAATTCAATCAATGGGATGTGGTCCTCCCAACTGCCCTGGAAATCTATAACACAAGTCCGCAACATATCCTCCAACCCTTAATTGACTCTCACCATTTGTCCATCTGTTTGTGGGTGAAACCCACAAGAATATGATAACTGGCTACCGAAAGAATTCTGGAAGCTCCTCCAAAAGTACGAAGTGAAAACTAAGCCTCGGTTTGATACAATCTTCTCTGAAACCCCATGAAATTTCACTTTCTCCTGGATGAATATCCTCGCAAAAGTCTCTGGTCTAAAATCAAACTGGCTGAGGGTGTAAAGATCTCGGTACAACGAGCATCTTAAAGTTAAAATTCGATATCGACGCTTCCTGCTTAACGCGTCTGCCACAATGTTTACCTTCCCCAGATGATACTGAATCGCAAACTCATAACCATTAATAAACTCACCCCATCGTCACTGTCTTTGATTTAGTTCCTTCTAAGAAAAAGATATTTCACGCTCTGGTGATCCAAAAAACACATCTCGAATTGCATTCCATATGAGTAATGTCTCCATGTTTTCAGTCCGAAGACCATTACTACTAGATCCAAGTCGTGTGTGGGATTGTTCTGCTCATGCGTCCTTAACTATCGTGAAATATATTCTACTACTCTCTGGGTCTGTATCAAAATACCCCTAGACCAGATAATGGTGCATTTGTGTAGACGACAAAGGTCTTATCACTGCTCGGAAACTTAGTCTTCAAAGTCTTAAAGGCGTTCTGGCACTTTGTGCCCCAAACAAACTGTACACCCTCCTTTGTAAAACGTGTAAGCAACGTCGCAAATCTTTGAAAAGTCCTGAATGAACTTTCTATAATAGCCTGCTAATCTCAGGAAACTACGAATATCTGTAGCTGTTTTCGGTGGTTCCCAATCTAGTACGGCCTCCACCTTAGCTGGGTCTATTGCAATACCCTCCTGGCTAATAACATGGCTCAAAAATCTGACTTCAGAAAGCCAAAACTTGTACTTACTGAACTTGGCGTACAACTGATATTCCCATAATGTCTGCAATGCTAAACGAAGATGCTGCTCGTGCTCTGCCTCCAATCTCGAATATATAAGGATGTCATCAACAAAAATGATCACGAATTGGTCCAAGTATGGACAGAAAACCTGGTTCATCAAATCCATGAATACATCGGGTGCATTGGTCAGCCCAAATGGCATGACGAGGAACTCAAAAGACCCATATCGAGTCAGAAAGGTGGTCTTGGAAATATCCATCTCCCGAACCCGCGACTGATGATAGCCAAAACAAAGATCAATCTTAGAGAAATGGTACACTCCCTGTAGCTGGTCGAACAAGTCGTTAATCCTTGGTAATGGGTACCTGTTCTAGATAGTGACCTTGTTCAACTCACGAAATTTTTTATACATAGGCACATTCTATAGTCCTTCTTCTTCACGAAAAGGGTCGGTGCTCTCCACGGAGAATAACCCCTGCGAGTAAAACCCTGAGATAATAACTCATCTAACTGGGTTTGTAGCTCCCTCATCTTAGCAGGTGCCATACGATAGGGTGCTCGGGATATTAGTACAGTACATGACTGCAACTCGATGCAAAAACTCGACCTCTCTCACTGGAGGTAAACCCGGTATGTCCTGAAAGACATCCTGGTACTCTGAGACCACTCACGTCTCACTCAAATCGGCACCACGATCCCACAATATCACCTCCTCGATATATGCCAGAAATGACTCCACAAACTGGCTGCCCTGTGAGGTCACTACTATCAACTCAGACCCATAGGATGCTCGCAAGCTGACTGTTTTAGCAAAACAGTCCATACTAACATAAAACATGGTAGGATGATAGCCAATCTATACCGAGAATGACGTCGAACACTGACATCTGCAAAACGATTATATCTATGATAAACTCGGACTCATCTAGATGGATGACACATCTCCTATAGACACTCCCTAATAGGGACATACCCCCCTAAAGGAGTAGAAACATATAACAGTACATCTAAAGGATGTGCAACTAGCTGAAACCTATCCATGAATGTATGAGAGATAAAGAATGAGAAGTTCCTGAATCGAACAATATCTGAGCTGGAAAAGAATAATCACTAAGAAAGCTCCGCTCGCATCATGATCACGCAGTACGATTGCATAAACTCTGCCGGTGGCTGGTGACTGCTATGTTACTGGCGGTAGAATTTATGGGACTATCTATCCCTTAGGAATTTCCTGGATAGCGCGAATATGGCATGTTGGTCCCTCTATCCTCGGAATGGTAGGTGGTACCTCGATATTCTGCTACTGGCCGTAACCGTGGCCCTGCGACTATTGACCCTGACCACTGATCTTCTGGTGGTGATAAAAAAATCCTTACCCCATTGTTGGGTTTCTCACAGTCTTACAAAAGGTTTATTGTCCTTGCCCTAGTCTCCGAACAATCTTACTTTCAAAATTAACTCTTAGTACGTCTCTCTGCCCCAATCGGGTTAGCTCTAGCTGCTTCCCAAAATAGTAGATGAAATCCTTCTATGAAAATAATATTCGCTGCTCCGGCATAACTGGAATCGGTGCTATCCTCTTGTGCCATCCTTTAAGCTGAATATAACTAATATGCGCCTATGTACTGAGTCAACATTAAGTAAATCTAAAAGTATTTCCCACATATTTTCTCCATTTATAGGTTGTAACTGGATCCGATGTACCCTAAAATTTTTGTGCTCCCAACTTCTAATATCTTCCTCAATCTTACCGAGCCAAGCTTCCTATTCCACGACTCTATTAATAGCTGGATATGGCTATGGTGAGACCTTTAGCATTACCTCTTCAATAGGTACGGCTGGTACAACTGGTGGTGAAACTTCAGAGAGTAAAATTTGGTTTGTTACTCACTCCTCGAGTGTTGTTAGTCTCTGCTTCTGTAATCGGTGTTACCAAGTCGATCAGATACTTTGGAACCTACTACGGCTCGGGCCCTACTTACCCAGCTCTTCAGGTACAAGCTTTACCTTGACCATGTCCTCGTTCCAATATTTATAATACCAAGAGGAGAGCTTATTTGACACAGTAAGTGAGATCCCAATCATAAATAACATAACATATACCAATAGGAAAAATCATATCACTTATCATTCATGCATTTACTTTTCAATCAAAGTAAGACATAACATATACCAATAGGAAAAATCATATCACTTATCATTCATGCATTTACTTTTCAATCAAAGTAAGATAGTTGTCACCAATTTTTTTTTTTTTTAAATTTTCAAATATACGTATATAACATCCTCACTCATTCTAGGAATTTCTAGCGGACTCTATACATGATTCCTAGGAAACTCTATACTAACTCCACGACTCGACACATGAATGATCCTAGGATGCTGGAACTAGAGCTCTGATACCAACTGTGACGCCCCTAGGTTCACACAAGGCTACAGTCCAAGGTGAAAACAGAGATGTCAAACCTGCCATGTACCCACACTATGCATAAACATGTTTCACTAATCACAATAATATCCTCTAGTAGAACCAAATTGAAGTGCAGGTACAAACATGCAAAATAAAGGGAATAAATGTAATAGACATGATATATAAGAGATATCTCATAAATAAAAAGAATCATGTCTCAACTATAATATATCTGATATCTGAATAATGAAAATGTCTCAACATGAATCAACTAAAAATCATATTAAGGTACACTGCCTTTACAATATGAATATGAAACTCTAATATCTGGATAAAACTCAAAACTACAGTGGAGTCTCTACAAGTAAAAAATAAGCGACGACGATGTAGGTGTAAATTTTGATCTCCCAAAATAGGGATTTCATTTGTATTTATAAGAATACCTTATTACAAACTAATGAATCGAAAATTACAGCGGAAGCGGAGGGAAGGCCCTCCTTGTTTAACGTGGGGACTTTGGTAGCGATAGAACGCATCACTCAGTTCTCGCACCAAGTTTGCTTCCCTTGGACAATTCGAACAAAATTACAGGTGAGCTTCACTACACAGTAGAAGCTCGTGCTAATCGAGTTCGACTATACCCGAGGCCAAACGGGGGCTTGTGCTTGTCGGCTGACTGCTTGGAGAGATCTACCATGCAAGAACTTGCAAAGAGACTAAGAGCCTCAAGTCTGAGAGTTCAGACGAGTCTCTTCAAATGAGGGAGCCTTTAGCAAATAAGCCAAGGTTTAACCTTTGGAAGATTAGCCAACCAAGCAAGCAGCAGCTAATCAACCTCCTTCACGTTAACTGAAAGTGGTTTTAAATAGGCAAGGGATAGCATGGGTCATTCCTTGATTTGTGGGATTTGACCACTAGTAGGGGTAAGGGAGCCAACCGCCCTAGCTGTGGGATGTGACCACTTAGGGGGGCATGTCAGCCATCCTATTCTTGCTAGGTGAGGAGCTCCATACTTTCTCCCTCGATTCGTGGGATTTGACCACTGATGTGACTGTTCCCATACTCTAAGTGGGTGGCTGACAATGCTGGCGGGTTTCTAGTTGTTAGGCGAGCTTAGTCAGTGCAGGCAAGGTGCAGGCTGTCAGGCAAGCTTGGTCTTCAAGCGAGCTTGAACCTTCGTGCTGGCGAGTCAGCCAAACGGGCGAGCTTCGAGCTGTCAGGCGAGCTAGGTTCAATGTGCAGGCGAGGTGCAGGCTGTCAAGCGATCTTGGTCTTCAGGTGAGCTCGAATCTTCGTACTAGCGAGTCGACCAAACAGGCGAGCTTCGAGCTGTAAGGCAAGCTAGGCCTTCAGGTGAGCTTGGTTCAATGTGCAGGCGAGGCTGTGCAGGAAAAGCTGTGTAGGCAAGCTGTGCAGGCGAATCTCATTAGGCGAGTTTCAATGCTGTTAGGCGAGCTCTATCCTTGCAGGCAAACTTCCTTACAGGTGAGCTTCAGCCTTTACAGCCGAGCTTCAGCCTTTAGGCGAGCTACTGAACGTGCTTCGAAGAATAGGCCATAACTTTCAAACCGTAAGTCGGAATTGGACGAATTATATATATGAAAATCGACTATCTCGATAAGACGGAGCCAACCAAACCCACCCCATAGGGTTTGGTTTGCTCCTATCCGTTTTGCCAAATTCCTTCTAGTTTGAGAGATATCAATGTTTTTCCCTTTTCAGCTATTTCGGGCGAGGTTTTAGTAGTATTATTCTGAACTTCTCTGATGGGGATAAAGGCAATTTTTATTATCTATAAAACCCCCTCTAAAGTTTTTAGACCAGAATCAGGCTGCATGGGGTCTGGAACACTTTGGATATGAAGACCTGTAAAGTGATCCCTGTTCAGATGGAGTGAGGAGCCCTCCAATGAGCTCGGTGAAGTTGACCTCTTCACTCGCAGCTCATGATCGCCTTCTAGGATTTTGAGCAAATTCTCAGCTATCAACAGACTTGATTTGTCTTTACCAACTGCCGTTTAAATTGGACTAGCCATGTTCTTGCCCTTAGCATGGTAAGTTATCGAGGAGTTTCTCTTAGGCTCAATGCTAAAATTTCTCCTCTATCCTTAGCCTTTCGAGACGTTTGGATTAAGAGTGTAGGGAGCAGTTTAACCTTGTATACCAGTCAGAGGGTAGGAGCAGTTTAGTTTCATGTACCAGTTGGAGGAAAGGGAACAGTTTAGCCTCGTGCACCGGTTGGAGGAAAGGGAAGAGTTTAGCCTCGTGCACCGATTGGAGGATAGGGAACAGTTTAGTCTCGTGCACCGGTTGGAGGAAAGGGAATAGTTTAGCCTCGTGTATCGGTTGGAGGATAAGGGGACAGTTGAGACTCTTACACCAGTGGGAGTATAAGGGGGCAGTTTAGACTCTTGCACCAGTGGGAGTATAAGGAGGGCAGTTTCACCTCATGCACCGGTTAGAGGATGTCAGGTTATCCTTAAGAATATTCTCCAGGAACTTCTCGTTAAAGGTAGGGAATAGTTTAGCCTCATGTACTAACAATTTATACTCGTATACCCGTTGGAGTCAAGGGGAGAAGCTTGTCTTCTCTTAGGGCAAAGATGAACCCTGATTTGTCTTCTCTTAGGGCAAAGATGAACCCTGATTTGTCTTCTCTTAGGGCAAAGATGAACCCTGATATGTCTTCTCTTGGGGCAAAGACGAACCCTAATTTTTCTTCTCTTGGGGCAAAGACGAACCCTGAAATAGTGGCACATCGCATGGTAGGCCACTATCAAACAACAACGCTTTTTATGGGAAAGATGGTGCTAGAGGAATCAAATCGTTCAGAGACGTATGAGTGTGACGATTGATTGCTATAGGATCCATCGCATGGTAATCTACTACCCATCGATTGTTCTAAGGAAATATCAGAATGCTCGGAATGGATCAAGTCGTTCAGGGACGTATGAGTGTGACGACTGATCAGACAATGCCATTTGTGGGAATGACAGTGTCGGCTATCAGAGGTAATCGTTAACGTGATAGGAATTGTCGTGATCAGAGCGACTTTGAGGTCTTAACATCCTATTGAAGAGGATTCGTAAGTTGATTGGATTGTCGCGATTAGAGCGACTTTGAGGACTTACCATCCTATTGAATAGGATTGGTAAGTTGATTTGTCATAGGTGACTGTTAACGTGACAGTGGGAGTGGTCCCATCATCCTATTGGAGAGGATCGACAGGGGAAATTTGGAGGAGACTATCAGATGTAATAGTTAACTTGATAGTCTTACAAGATTCATCGTCTAGTTGAACGAAACTGATGGAGAAATGGCTATCAGAGGTGGCAGTTAACTTGATAGTTTCGAGGACCCGCCGTCTTATTAGAAAGGATCGACGAGGGAATTTGTCTTTGGTCCTAACTGCAGGAAGGTTTGACCAGGTGGGAGATTTGAGATGCACCGGATTGTGAGAAGGTTTGATCGTCCAAAAAGTGGGCCTCTCATCCTTGGAAGGCATCAAGAGGGGAAGTGGTTTCCACTACCAAAGTGAAATTGCTTTGGCCATCATCTCCTTCAAATTCACATGGCTCTTCAGCATCCATACACTTGAGCATGCTCTCGACTTGTTCTCCTTGGCGAATTAAGTCTTTCCACGAGTGAGCTACGACTGCGCCTATATTAGATAGGGTATCGATGGAGAGATTATTCCGGCACATCTCAATAAAAATGGCCTCAGAAACTTGATCACGTGTATGCAGTGATCGATTCCTGAACCTCTTGACAAAGTCACTTACAGACTTTGTCTTCCCCTGCTTTGTAGTTAGCAGGGTGGCCACAAATATTTCTTTGTCATCATCGAAGAATCTGGCCATGAAGAGTAGTTCCATGTCCATCCAGTAGGTGATGGATTCATGCTCCAATCTGCGGAACCATTCAAAAGCGACCCCCTTGAGGGTGCCAATGAACAGTCAAGTTATAATAGGATCATTCCCCACTATGTGTCCAGTTTGCGCTTGGAAGTAGTAGATGTGCTGGGTAGGAGAACACTTGCCATCGAACTGCAGATGGTCCAATGGCTAAAACTTCGTCGGGTAGGAGACTGTATCCCATTCGATTGGATATGGTCTAACAACCCCCATCTTGTTCATATGCATTTGGAGCTTCAAGGCGTCGAGTTGGCTTTGGAACTCGTCTAGCCTTTTGTCCCTCGGATTATGATCCGAAGATGACGCTCCTCTAGATGACTCGGATGAGGAGTGAGAAGGAGTAGGCACCCGCTCTTTATGCTTCGTGGATTTGCGCGAAGCCTGCGAAGTCCTCTCTTTCATCTTCTTCTTCTTGCTCAGAAGCTGTTCAAACATCTCCTTCAGGGAATCGATGGTTGCTTGTTGCTCATCGAGTCTCCTGGATATCTCATCAGGGATGTCGGTCATGTGCACATTTGGGTGCTCGCCCTGAACTGAGCTTGAGGTTTGCGACGTCGCCACTACCAGGCGATCATAATCGTCATTGTCAGAGATGGAAGCTGGGCCTGTGTAGTCAAACGGAATGGCCACCCCCGTTCGGGTGCAAGTGCGTTGGTGGATACGTTCACGCTCAACGGCCTTAGAGTTCCCCGTCACATTGATAGTTGCGGCGGGGAGCTCTACATCATCGTAAGTCTCATGAGGCGTGCGCTTGTAAGTCAAGCATCCCCTGAGATCCCTTATAGGTTGATAGTAACAACCCCCAGCGTTGGAAGAATGAGACGTGAAGTCGCATGAAGGAGGCTTAAGGGAGTTAATATGAGGACACTTAGGAAATTCCCTAAGTGTGCGATCCAACTGACCGTGTCGAGACAGGCGAGGTCTGGAATGTGGGCGAGCTCTAGCCGACTGCAGGTGAGCTCGAGCATTTGGACGACCTTCAGCCGGTTGCTGGCGAGGTCGAGCCGACTGGTCATTCAGGCGAGGTTCAAGACGAGCCTGAGCCTCAGACGACAGCTGGCGCTTAAATGAAGGAGACTCAGGGGAGTCCAAATGGGAACACTTAGGAAATTTCCCAAGCGTTAAACTCAGGCGACCTTGCCTAAACAGGCGAACTTGGGCCTGCTGGTGAAGTTCAATCATCTGTTCATTCAGACGAGGTTCGTGTGGTCGGCGACCTTGAGCCTGTTGGCGATGTTCAACCTCTAGTTCTTACAGGCAAGGTTTGCCTGTTTGGCGAACTATTGCTTCTTACAGATGGGGTCGAGCTGTTAGGCAAGCTTGCCGAGGTCCGCCTGTTTGGAATACTTGAGCTCGTCGGCGAGGCTCAGTCTGGTGAGGTTCACCTGTTGGGTGAGCTTGTATCTGTTAGCGAGCTCGTATCTATCGACGAGGCTCAGTCTGGAGAGGTTCAGCCTATCGAGGCTCGCCCGTTAGGCAAGTTGCAACTTTGCCTTTCTTGCAAAGGTCGGCTTGCGGACGAAGTTATGCCGTTAGGCGAGCTCGGGTTTGTTGGCAAAGTTCGGCCATCTTGCGAAGTTGGGCCGTCAGGTGAGATTGATGAATTCTGCATGTTTGAACTTGCGGACGAGCTAGGGCTATCAAGCGAGCTTGATAAACTTCGCCTGAACTGTTGAGTTAGCCAGATTTGTGAATTTCGCAACAATTGGGAACTTCACCTGAATTGTTAAGCTTGCCAGATTTGGGCCGTTCGCCAAATTTGAGAACTTTGCTAATGGAGCGAAGCCCGCCTAAGTAAGTGAGATCGCCTGATTTGGTGGGCTAGCCTGATTCGAGTGGTTCGTCAGAATTGGGAACCTTGCTCACAAAGCAAAGCTTACCTGGACCGTCAGGCGCGCTTAGGACACCAAGTTCGCCAGATTTGGAAACTCTGCCAATGGAGAGAAGCTTGTCTGAGTAAGTGCGCTTGCCTGATTGACGCAGTTCACCAGAATTGGGAACTTGACGTTCGTCCTTGGCATCAATCGCCTTGGGGGGAATGGAACCCCCAGCGATTACTCCGGTAAGACTCTCGATTTGCTTGGGCCGACTTACACGCACAACCTTTCAGTGCTTGCAAACATTTTGCCACAAGAGGAAGTCAAAGACAAGTATTCTTTGTACTTCGTTTGATTGAACTCGATGAAGAGGGACACGACGATAGCCCCTTCCGCAACTTCGTCGAACTGCGCCACCACTAATTCATCTGAATGAACAGTTTCTCCCACTGTGGTCTACATCTTCTGTAGGTGTAAATTTTGATCTCCTGAAATAGGGATTTTGTTTGTATTTATAAGAATAGCTTATTACAAACTAATGAATCGAAAATTACAGCGGAAGTGGAGGGAAGGCCCTCCTTGTTTAACGTGGGGACTTTGGTAGCGATAAGACGCTACACTCAGTTCTCGCACCGAGTTTGCTTCCCTTGGACGATTCGAGAAAAATTGCAGGCGAGCTTCAGTACACAGTAGAAGCTAGTGCTAATCGAGTTCGACTATACCCGAGGCCAAACGGGGGCTTGTGCTTGTCGGCTGACTGCTTGGAGAGATCTACCATGCAAGAACTTGCAAAGAGACTAAGAGCCTCAAGTCTGAGAGTTCAGACGAGTCTCTTCAAATGAGGGAGCCTTTAGGCTTGCAAAGAGACTAAGAGCCTCAAGTCTGAGAGTTCAGACGAGTCTCTTCAAATGAGGGAGCCTTTAGAAAATAAGCCAAGGTTCAACCTTTGGAAGATTAGCCAGCCAAGCAAGCAGCAGCTAATCAACCTCCTTCACGTTGGCTGAAAGTGGTTTTAAATAGGCAAGGGATGGCATGGGTCATCCCTTGATTTGTGGGATTTGACCACTAGTAGGGGTAAGGGATCTAGCCACCCTAGCTGTGAGATGTGACCACTTAGGGGGGCCTGTCAGCCGCCCTATTCTTGCTAGGTGAGGAGCACCATACTTTCTCCCTCGATTCGTGGGATTTGACCACTGATGTGACTGTTCTTATACTCTAAGTGGGCGGCTGACAATGCTGGTGGGTTTCTAGTTGTTAGGCGAGCTTAGTCCGCGCAGGCAAGGTGTAGGCTGTCAGACGAGCTTGGTCTTCAAGTGAGCTCGAACCTTCGTGCTGGCGAGTCAGCCAAACGGGTGAACTTCGAGCTATCAGGCAAGCTAGGTTCAATGTGCAGGCGAGGTGCAGGCTGTCAGGCGAGCTTGGTCTTCAGGCGAGCTCAAATCTTCATGCTAGTGATTCGACCAAACAGGCTAGCTTCGAGCTATAAGGTGAGCTAGGCCTTTAGGCGAGCTTGGTTCAATGTGCAGGCGAGGTTGTGCAGGCGAAGCTGTGTAGGCAAGCTGTGCAGGCGAATCTCATTAGGCGAGTTTCAATGCTGTTAGGCGAGCTCTATCCTTGCAGACAAACTTCCTTGCAGGCGAGCTTCAGCCTTTACAGGCGAGCTTCAGCCTTTAGGCGAGCTACTGAACATGCTTCAAAGAATAGGCCATAACTTTTAAACCGTAAGTCGGAATTAGACGAATTATATATATGAAAATCGATTATCTCGACGAGACGGAGCCAATCAAACCAACCCCAAAGGGTTTTGTTTACTCCTATCTGTTTCGCCAAATTCCTTCTAGTTTGAGAGATATCAATGTTTTTCCCTTTTCAGCTATTTCGGGTGAGGTTTTAGTAGTCTTGTTCTGAACTTCTCTGATGGGGATAAAGGCAATTTTTATTGTCTACAGGCGACTATGCCAAAACTCCGTCACCCTACGGCTCTCCGAAACTCCGAACTACCTAAAAAGTAATTTAAATGAAAAAGAACAATAACAAGAGCGTCAGAGCGCTACAGCAAGAAAAGATTATTCATCTAGCATTTTTTTAAGTTTTACTATCAAAAATCTGACTTTTAACACCTCAGGTTAAGATTAAAGCATGAAAACACATATTCAACATCATATTAATCATCTACACTAGTTATTTAACTATGGGGATAGCTTTGGTTGAAGATAATCTTGCCTCAAATGTCGTTATAAGCCTCTGAGATAAACAGCAAGCAATTAGAAGTGCAAACAACGCGTTTTCTCCTTGCTATATGTCGATGATCTCGCCCTTGTGGCGATATTTTCTTCACAAAGCTCTCAAAATTCTCAATGTTAGGGTTAGGGCTTTAGAGAGAGGAATAGGGACTGCTAGGGTTTGTAATTCTGATGTAAGAGTGATAATTTTCGTGAAAACATAAGTATATATATATATATATA
>NC_033800.1:120178881-120194581 GCF_001876935.1 Asparagus officinalis
TCATAACACATAGTATTCACGTAAATATCTTTAATCAACATAAAATAGTTATCATAAAAAATATATTCTCAAATTTTGAGATATGCGCATATATCGTCCTCACTCATACTAGGAAATCCTTATCGGACTCTATACATGAATCCTAAGAAACTCTATCCTAGCTCCACGACTCGACACAGGATGATCCTAAGGATACTGGAACTAGAGCTCTGATACCAACTGTGACGCCCCTGGGTTCACGCGAGGCTGCAGTCCAAGGTAAAACCAAGAATGTCAAACTTGCCATGCACCACACCGTGCAATAACATGTTTCACCATCACAATTATTATCTCTCTGGTAGAGTCAATAACAGGTGTAGGTACAAAAACAAGTAAAAGATAATACAAGAAACAACTGATGAAATAATAGAGATCAAACTAATATTTCATCATCTAAGATACTGAAGTACAAGTCAATGTCTGCAATAAATGAACTGGAGTTCTGAACAAGTCTCAAATACAAAATGTCTGAATAAGAGGAAATAAGGCACACAGCCTTTACAACTTCTAGAAAATAAAATCCACAAATATCTAAACAGAAGTCTACAGTGGAGCTCAAAAGAAAAATATAACTAAAACAGATAGCTAAAGCTAAAGTGCATCGCCATCACGGGCTCCTGGCTCGTTACCTGAAAGGGGGGGGGGGACAACGAGCGTCAAAGCGCTAGCGAGCAACATCACAACCAACCCCAAGGGAAAGGGCTCGTTGTATACAGAAAATACAGTTATAATATATATATATAATCACTGATCCTATTTAGGTACTTACAACATGAGCTTAAGTACGTCGAGCGAAATAATCCAAATAAGGAAACCCTCATGTATATACCTTATAGCTCAAATTGTAGATCCCTAATGATAAGAGGGTTTTAGTACTTAGGAAATTACAACACGAGCATAGGTACGTCGAGCGAAATAATCCAAATAAGAAAACCCTCATGTATATATCTTGTATCTCAAATTGTAAATCCCTATATACCAAACCCGAAATCTAATACATGAACAAAAATAAAAGAAGACAAACCCATCTCAGAACTTAAATCCGGTGTCATGTCGTAACTCAGATAAGTGCCATGTCCAGCCTATGAAAGTATCAGTGTCAATCTCAAGGTCTAAACTGATATCGAACACATGGACTAAAACTAGATGTAGTAGATGTCCAACACATGGATTGCATATGAAAATTGTCCAACACATGGACTGAATGTGATAAATGTCTAACACATGGACTACACATCATAATTTTCCAACACATGGACTAGATAAAATATATGAACAGATGCATATACCCTAATTTCTCACGTGTCTCGGTATGCAAACCTAAACTCGTGTCCGTATGTTATCTCACATATAAAGATACAGGTTAAACAATAATTTCTAATACCCGTTATTAGAGGCGACTCCTCGTTCATATTAAAGCACGCAACAACAATAAACAAGCATAAACAGTTTCAGTTAAACTGAAACAACCCAAACAGATTCTAACTGAGGAAACTGGAGAATTCCTCATCAGTCGATTCATGAGTCGACTGGGATTGGTCGACTCATTGGTCGACCAAAATAAAACACAAAACTATAAATTTTCCCGTCAGTCGACTCATTGGTCGACTTATTAGTCGACTCATAAGTCGGCTGATAAGTCGACTCATTGGTCGACTGAGCAGAAAATTCCTAGTTTTCTGCTTTCGCTGATTATCTACAAAAGTTTTAACCTAAAGTTCTTCTTTGTCATGTACAACAATATATTTCCAATTCTAACACATGTGTATCAACAGAAATGAAAGATTTGCATGTAACTACTTACATTAAAACCCTAAACATATTTATACATGTTTAAAAACGTATTGAAAACAAAGAAATCACAAAGAAACCCATGTTTAAAACTAACTCCATATTTGGATCTACATTACAAAAACGTTGGTGGGTTTTTATTAACTGAAACATCTGATTTCTCGCATCATATGCCATAGAGATATATTTTTATACGCAAAATAATGATTTAGGCTCAATAAATCCGAAAT
This sequence comes from Asparagus officinalis, assembly GCF_001876935.1. NCBI lineage: Eukaryota > Viridiplantae > Streptophyta > Magnoliopsida > Asparagales > Asparagaceae > Asparagus > Asparagus officinalis. The sequence continues at coordinate 120,180,942 of NC_033800.1, forward strand.
AAAACCAAATAAAACTATACAAACAGTGGGTGTAGGGCTGGGCGAGATGTTACTCGCCTCTGATATGCTGAAAAACTCCTGAACCCTCTGGATCCTCCTTCGACAGCACCTCAAAAATCATGCTGAAATCCTCCGAAAATTCCCCCAAAATCACCAAACACTAAGCTAGGGTTTGAGGGGAGAGAGAGGGGCTAGGGTCTTTGGGTTCTAAAGGTGTTCTCAGGTAGGAGAGATAATATATGAGCGGTCAAACCCGAAACAAAAATGAATAGACTCGCAAACTTAAAAGAAAACCCGAAATCAGCCCGTTAGTCGACTCATTGGTCGACTCATAATTCGACTCAATGGTCGACTCATAAGTCGACTCAATGGTCGACTCATAAGTCGACTGAGCAGACATTTCCAAATCCGTGCATGTTTTGCTAATTTGCCAAAACCAATGCACAAAACTCTATAAAAAATACATTCATACATATCTGATAACTTGTTGTCAAGTATATTTATGATCTCAAGTCATTAACCATAATAGAATTATCTATCACCATTAATTCACATATACTTCTAACAAAAATACGGGGTTTTACATTCTTCCCCCCTTAAAAGAATTTCATCCTCGAAATTTAGAAATCATACTCAAACAAATAATATTACTCTAGACAAGCATATAGCGATATTTATATTTAACAATCCTATATTTAACAATCTAGGATGACTATATTCCCACTCAACCCTTAATCAAATGGAACTAGTACGTCAGGCGAAAAATCCAAATAAGGAACCCCTCATATATATACCATGTGTTCCAAAAGATTAAGAATTGAGCGGAATTATCCTCATTCTAGCGTTAAATCTAAATATAATCACACAAATAATCATACACATAAATCAATCCACTTCCTCAATAAATGCAGGAAGTAGCGCTATATAGCATCTTCGCGCTCTCGAAAATCATCTTTGATGTCCACACTTAACCATCTAAAATGTAAATACCCCCACTTAACCCCTAACTAAATGGAATAAGTACATCGAGCGAAAAATCCAAACAAGGAACTCCTCATATATATACCATATGTTCCGAGTACTTAGGAGATAAGTGGTAATACCCTCATTTTAGTGTTAAGTATAAACATCGCCATAATTGAATCTATAAGCCATATATAAGTCATACAAAAATATTTAATTTACCTACTCAAACATGTGTGGATAGTCGCGATGCATGTCCTCTTCTCGCTCCCAAGAAATCTCCTCAACGCCTCTTCGGTTCCACTGAACTTTCACCAAAGAAATTACCTTGTTTCTAAGTCTCTTGTCCTCTCTAACAAGTATATAAACCGGAATCTCAATAGTAGTCAAATCCTCCTGAAGCTCAATCTCTGGTGCATCCAACACTCTCTATTGCTCCTCATCATGCAAGTGCTTCTTGAGCATAGAAACATAAAATATATTGTGTATACTAGACATCGATGCTAGAAGATCTAGTCTGTATGACACAGCTCCAATGCGCTCCAAAATCCGGAAGGGTCCAATATACCTCGGTGTAAGCTTTCCCCGTCTCCCGATCGCTGAACGTCTTTCATAGGCGATACCTTCAGCATAACCGAATCTCCAACCTGAAACTCCAAGGGTCTTCGTCTCTTATCTGCATAGCTATTTTGCCGACTCTAAGCGGCTAAAATCCTCTCTCTAATCAATGCTACCTTCTCAGTAGTCTGCCTCACAAACTCTGGCCTAAGCATTAAGCTGTCCTCTGGCTCTGCCCAACATATCAGTGATCCACAAGGTCTCCCGTACAATACCTCATATGGGGCCATACCGATCGTCGCTTGATAACTATTGTTATAAGCGAACTCTATCAATGGAATATGCTCCTCCCAGCTACCTTGAAAGTCTATGACACAAGCCCGCAACATGTCTTCCAACACCTGATTTACCCTCTCCGTTTGACCATCTGTCTGTGGGTGGAATACACTGCTATAAGATAACCTGCTGCCGAACGAATCATGGAAACTCCTCCAAAAATGTGAAGTGAACACTGAACCTCAATCCGACACAATCGTATCAGGAACTCCATGAAGTCGGACTATCTCCCGAATAAATATCCTCGCATACGCCTCAGCTGTATATGTAGTCCTCACTGGAATAAAATATGCTGACTTCGTCAACCGATCCACTATCACCCAAACAGAATCATTCCTCTTCTTCGACTTCGGCAACCCTACAATGAAGTCCATAGAAATATTCGCCTATTTCCACTCTGGGATGGGTAAAGGCTGAAGTGTTCCTGCTGGTCTCTGATGCTCTGCCTTCATCTGCTGACAGGTAAAACACTTAGCCACATACTCTGCAATCTCTCTATGCATACCACTCCACCAGAAGTGTCTCTTCAAGTCCTTGTACATCTTAGTGGTCCCTGGATGTACTGTGTACCTAGTACAATAAGCCTCATCAAATAACTCTCTTTTTAGCTCTACACTGGATAACATAACCATCCTACCCTTCATCCGTAGATCTCCATCTGCTCCAATGGTCTAATCAGCCTTAGGCTCTTTGGAAATCTCCTCCTTTGGATTTGAATCCAAGAGTCTTCCAGCTGAGCTCTGACTACTCTGGTACTCCAAGATGGCTAAACTGACACAGCTCCCAAAAATGCACTGGTTTCACCTATCTCGGGTTTAAAATCAAACTGGCTAAGAGTAAGAAGATCTCTATATAATGAACACCTCAAAGCTGAAACCTGATGTCGACGCTTCTTACTCAAAGCATCTGCTACGATATTCGCCTTCCCCGGATGATACTGAATCGCGAACTCGTAGTCCTTGATAAACTCAATCCATCTCCTCTGTCTCTGGTTGAGTTCCTTCTGAGAGAAAAGATACTTCAGACTCTGGTGGTCTATGAACAGCTCAAACTGCACTCCATACAAGTAGTGTCTTCATGACTTCAATGCAAATACTACTGGTGCTAACTCCAAATCATGAGTGGGATAGTTCTGCTCATGCACCCTCAACTGCCATAAGATATATGCTACTACCCTCTGAGTCTGTATCAAGACGCCTCCTAATCCTACCAATGATGCATCTGTGTAGACGACGAATGTCTTATCGCTGCTTAGAATAGTCAAAACTGATGCTGAAGTTAACTTAGTCTTCAAGATATCAAAGGCCTTCTGGCACTCCACACTCCAAATAAACTGTACACCCTTCTTCGTAAGGCATGTAAGTGGCATCGAAATCTTCGAGAAGTCCTGCATGAACTTCTTGTAATAACCAGCTAAGCCCAAGAAGCTATAAATCTCTGTCACCGTCTTTGGTGGTTCCCAATCAAGAACTGCTGTAACCTTAGTCGAATCCACTGCTATGCCCTCTCTACTGATGACGTGGCTGAGAAATCTGACTTCTGAAAGCCAAAATTCACACATGTTAAACTTGACATATAACTGATGCTCCTGCAGAGTCCTCAAAGCTAACCATAGGTGCTGCTCGTGTTCTGTCTTCGATCTCGAATAAATGAGAATATCATCGATAAAAACAATCACAAACTGATCCAAGAAGGGACGAAAAACCTGATTCATCAAATCCATGAATACCACGGGTGCATTGGTCAACCCAAATGGCATGACCATGAACTCGAATGATCCATATCGAGTAAGAAAAGCAGTCTTGGGGATATCCATCTCCCGAACCCGTAACTGATGATAACCAGATTAAAGATCAATCTTCGAGAAATACTACGCTCCCTGCAACTGGTCGAACAAGTCATCAATCCTAGGTAATGGGTACCTATTCCGGATAGTTACCTTATTCAACTCTCTATAATCAATGCACAATCTCATACTACCATCCTTCTTCTTCACGAAAGGAACTGGCATGTCCCATGGAGAACGACTCCGACGAATAAATCCCTGAGCTAACAACTTATCCAACTGGGTCTGAAGCTCCCTCATCTCAGCTGGTGACATGCGATAGGGTGCGTGGGATATCGGGGCTGTGCCCGGCTGCAACTCAATACAAAACTCGACCTCTCTCACAGGAGGTAACCCAGGTATGTCCTGAAAGACATCCTGATACTGTGAGACAACTCTAGTCTCCAACAAATCAGTACCCTGATCCCGTCGCATCACTTCCTCGATGTACGCCAGAAATGACTCCGCAAAACGGTTACCCTGAGAGGTTGCCACAATCATCTCGGACCCATCAGACACCCGCAAATTGACTGTCTTCGCAAAGCAGTCAATACTAACATGGTAGGAAGATAACCAATCCATACTAAGGATAACATCAAACTCGGACATAAACAACACTATCAAATCAACGACGAACTCCGACTCATCTAGACTGATAGTACACCTCCTACAAACACTCTCCAGAAGCGATATCTCACCTACTGATAGTACACCTCCTACAAACACTCTCCAGAAGCGATATCTCACCTAAAGGGGTGGAAACTGATAAAGGGGTGTCTAATGGCTGAGCTACGAGCTGGAGTCTAGACATAAAATTATACGAAATGAAGGAATGCGAAGCTCCCGAATCGAAGAGAATACGGGTGAAAAAAGAATTCACAAGGAACGTACTCTCCACCACTGGTTCGCTAGCTCCATGATCACGCGGTATTACCGCATATACTCTGCCTGTGGCTGGATACTGCTTTGTTGCTAGTGCTGGAGAATACGGAACTATCTGCCCCTGAGGAACCTCCTGAACTACACGAATTTTCCCCTCAGTCTTCTGTGCTGCTGGCGGTGCCTCAAGTCTCGTCTACTGGCCCTGACCTCTGCCCTGCTGTCGCTGTTGCTGCTGGTTCGGACCCTTTCCCTATTGAGCTCCTGCTGGTGTGCTATGGCACTCCGATGCCTTATTTCCGACCTTGTGATAGTTAAAACACACTCCCTAGAACTTGCGCTGTTGATGCGCTCTCTGATCCTGCTAAGGTCCCTTCTTATGAGGGCCTTGCTGTTGCTGCTGGGATCCAAAAAAAGGCCTCTTGTTCTTGCCCTTATCCCTTGTCTGCCCTGCCTTGGTCTTCCCTTCCTTATCCTTCTGAAACATGGCAGTCTCAATCTCCTGTGATGTGGCGGCTTCTGCTACCTCTCGAACTGAATAGAACTTCCTCGAGACGAGGTATCGACGAAGATTAGGACGGAGCCCTACTAAGAACATCTGAGTCTGGCGCTCTCCTGTCTGCCACATGCCCATGAAGTGCAGTAACTCCATAAATCTACTCTCAAAATCTGCCACTGACATGTCCCCCTGAGTTAACCAGGACAACTCAAGCTCCTTCCCAGTCCGTACTATAGAAGAAATATACTGTCCATCGAAGAAATAAATAAAGTCCTCCCATACGAGGGTCATTTGGTGCTCTGGAGTGAAGTGGAGCCTATACCATCTCCCGGCGTCTCCCTTCAGACTGTAGGACGCTAATCTCTGCTTCTGGACCGAATCCACATTAAGTATATCGAGGATGTTACTCACATCCTCCTTCCACTTATGGGCTGCAAGAGGATCTGCTGACCCCTGGAACTCAGGTGCTCTCATCTTCTGGTACCTCTCAACCATACGGAGCCAAGCCTCCTGCTCTGTGGCTCTATCTGGGACTGTTGGTGGAATAGCTGTAGGTACGGCCTCTGGGGGTCTCTTATTGATAGGAACTACTGGTATCCCCTGCGACTGATCTGCTGGTGGTGATGGTGGTGGTGGTGGCGCGACATGATTCGCCACAAGCTCCTCAATTGCTTCCATCCTAGTTATGATGGGAGCCATGAGATCAATAAGATACTGGGAAGCCTGTTGTGGCTCAGGTAGAGTCTGCTGTGGCTCCGGTTGAGCTTGATGTGGCTCAGGTAGAGCCTGCTATGACTCTGCCTGTCCAGCTCTCCGAGTACGAGGTCTACCACGTCCTGCCATCTCTCTGATCATAAAATAAATAAGAGTTTATGAGTCAAAATAGACATATACACATACATAGCATATCACAATATGATTTTCACAACAATTTAGTATTCACACAAATACTTTAAATTTACACAAAAATAGTTGTCATAAAAAAATATCCTTAAATTTCGAGATATAAACATATATCGTCCTCACTCATACTAGGGAATTCTTACGGACTCTATTCATGAATCCTAAGAAACTCTATCCTAGCTCCACGACTCGACATAAGATGATCCTAAGGATACTGGAACTAGAGCTCTGATACCAACTGTGATGCCCCTGGGTTCACACAAGGTTACAGTCCAAGGTAAAATCAAGAATGTCAAACCTGTCATGCACCACACCGTGCAATAATATGTTTTACCATCACAATTACTATCTCTCTAGTAGAGTCAATAAAAGATGTAAGTACATAAGCAAGTAAAAGATAATACCGAAATCAACAGATAAAATAATAGAAATCAAATTAATATTCCATCATCTAGCATACTGAAGTACAAGTCAATGCCTAAAATAAATAAACTGGAGTACTCAACAAGTCTCAAATACAAAATATCTAACAAGAGGAAATAAGGCACACAACATTTTCAACTTCTAGAATAAAACTCTCAAATGTCTAAACAAAAGTCTACAGTAGAGCTCAAAAGAAAATATAACTAAATAGACAGCTAAAACTAATATGCATCGCCATCAACCTGTGACTCTCTAGGCTCCTGGCTCGTTACCTGAAAGGGGAAGGGACAACGAGCGTCAAAGCGCTAGCGAGCAACATCACAACCAACCCCAAGGGAAAGGGCTCGTTGTATATCGAAAATACAGTTAATACATACATATATGAAATCACTGATCCTATTTAGGTCATTACAACGTGAGCATAAGTACGCCGAGCGAAATAATCCAAACAAGGAAATCCTCATGTATATACCTTGTAGCTCAAATTGTAATTTACTTACGTATAAGAGGATTTTAGTATTTACAAAATTACAACATGAGCATAGGTACGTCGAACGAAATAATCCTAACAAAGAAACCCTCATGTATATACCTTGTATCTCAAATTATAAATCCCTAAATACCTAACCCAAAATCTAATGCAAGCACAATAATAAAAGAAGACAAACTCATCTCAGAACTTAATTACAGTGTCATGTCACAACTCATATAAGTGTCATGTCCAGTCTATACAAGTATAAGTGTCAACTCAAGGTTTAAACTGATGTCCAACACATGAACAAAAGGTAAATGTCCAACACGAGGACTAAAACGGATTATAGTCCAACACGAGGACTGAACAAACTGTGTAACTATCGATGAGATAAGTGGAAAGATATACCTATACGAATTTCACACACGCCTCGGTGTGTAAACTTAAACTCGTGTCCGCATATCATCTCACATGTAAAGATGCAAGTTAAACAATAAATTTGAATATCAGCTATCCGAGGCGACTCCTCGTTCATATAGAAGCATGCAAAGACAGTAAACATGCCCAAACGGTTTCGGTTAAAACAAAACAACTCAAACAGATCCAAAACAAGGAAAAACTAGAAATTTCCTCGTCAGTCGACTCATGAGTCGACTGGGATCATCACTCGACTCATTAGTCGACCTGACAGACATAAACTAAGAAAGACAATAAATTTCCCGTAAGTCAACTCATTGGTCGACTCATCAGTCGACTCATGAGTCGACTGATAAGTCGACTCATTGATCGACTGAGCAGAAAATTCCTAGTTTCTGTTTTCGTTGATTATTTGCAAAGAAGTTAACCTAAATTTCTTCTTCATCATTTCCAGCAACATAAATATCATTATTACACATATGTAACAAACTGAAACGAAAGATATGCATGTAATCACTTACATTAAAACCCTAAACATATTTATATATGTTTAAAAATGTATTAAAAACAATAAATCACATTAAAACTCATCTTTAAACAAATTCCAGATCTGGATCTATATTACAAAACGTTGGTGAGCTTTTATTAACCAAAACATTTGACTTCTCGCATCATACGCTATAGAGATATACTTTTATACGCAAAATAATGATTTAGGCTCAATAAATCCGAAATAAAACCAAATAAAACTATACAAACAGTGGGTATAGGGCTGGGCGAGATGTTACTCGCCTCTGATATGCTGTTGGATCTCCAGAAATGAGAGAGAACAAATCCCCCTTCGCTGAAATGCCCAAAACTGCTGAAAAACTCCCCGAATCCCTCAAACTTGCCGCCGAAAACTGGATCTAGGGTTAGAGAGGGAGAGGGTGCTAGGGTTCTAAAAACTGATGGAAAAGGGTTGGTTTCGGGTAAAAGGAATTATATAATATGGTTAAAACCCGAACGAAACTTAACCAAACCCGCAACTAAAAATAAAACCCGAAATCAGCCCGTTAGTCGACTCATCGGTCGACTCATCAGTCGACTCATAAGTCGACTCATAAGTCGGCTCATAAGTCGATTGAGCAGACATTTTCCAGATCCGTGCATGTTTTTGCTAATTTGTCAAAACCAATGCACAAAACTCTATAAAAATACATTCATACATATCTGATAACTTGTTATCCAGTATATCAATAACCTCAAGTCATTTACCACAATAGAATTATTTATCCCCAATAATTCACATATACTTCTAATAAAAAAATATGGGGTTTTACATGATCCTACCGTGTTCATACTTGGTAACGTCAATCTTCGCAAAAAAATTCCACACATCGGATCTCAGCCTTTTAGGAGCTCTTGGTGCAATAGATTCGTCGCCACCAGATTCAGGATTAACACCGGTAGGAGAAGGAGTAGTTGTTGTAGGAGGACTCATTTCTGGATCGGTAGGAGATAGGTGTTGCTCTTCATAATCAGATTCAGAAGCCATTTGATAGAAGTATTAGAAAATATAAGAGATATAAGAGAGTATAATATTGCATAAGAGAGTATTAGAGAGAAGTAGAAGAGTTTTGGTGTGAGGAAAAGAAGTGAAAACCCTCCTCTATTTATAGAGGCAGTCCCCTAGGCAAATGACCAAAAAACCCTCATAGTCTAGCCTTTTTTTACCATTTTAAGGGGCAAATCGGTCAAATGGCCAAATATGGCCATTTGGCCTGTTCCGGGACGAGCCGGGGCCATAAACGGTCAAAATGACGCGCCGGGTCGGGCCAGCCCGGCCATATCCGGCCAACGGTCACAAATTGTAACTGTCGGGCCGGGCCGAGCCGGGCCGGTTTTTCATCACGGTCACCCAGGGTGACCTTGTTGCCTGGCCGCCCGGGCTCGACCCGGCGCTGACCGGCATCATATTTTGGGGCCGGGCCCGGACCCGGGTTTGGCCCGGGTTTCCGGGCCGACCCCGGGACCGGGCCGCGGGTTTTTTGGACACCCCTATGAATAGGTAGGTGGACTCCAAAAACATAGAAACTCAATTCCTATAAAAAAAATACGGAAATGAGCTTAAAAGTTGGAAAAGTGGACCATACATTATTTTCTTGATTTCATTTCTTTTTCTTGTTTTCATTTCTTTTTCCTAGCTTTTAGGAAACTAACCAATCGGCCTTTTGACGGTGATGGTGGGTGTCAAGAACTCGTTCATCTGAAAACCCTGTACGCTGTTTAAATACTGACAGCTTGCTCTAGCTCAAACTGCCTCTTTGTACGCGCCAAAATCGGAGGAGGCCTCCTCTTCAATAATTTAGGGTTCCTCTGAAACTGTAACGCTACTCTCCCTCTCTGAACTCGACTCCTCTCTCAAAATTCTCCCATGGATCCATCCATCATTAGACTGCTTGAAGACGACGAGGTCGAGTTTTTTCATCAATTTTCAACAACAATATCGCTTGAACATTTCTCGATTCTATTTTACCAAAAGAAAAAACTAATTTTGACTCGTTTTGGGGGTGAAATTAGCAGGATGAAAGTATGCATTCGGGCGCGGATGTGGAGGCGTTCACGGCGGCGTTGAATCGGGATATTGAAGGGAATAATTCTTCCTTAAATCAGCCCTTTGATTCTGAATCAAGTTAGGGTTTCTTGAACCCTAAAACCGAAGACATTGGTTTTATTTGCTCTAGAGTTTATGGATTCTTATATCTAGGAGATCACTTTTTGATTGAGATCGATGTGCTCTGATGGCGGTGGCGTAGAAAGCTAGAAGAAGAAATTGTAGTTCAATTTTGGTCCTACACGTGCAAGGAAAGTTGAATTGTGTTAATTTTAGGCTATATAGCAGAAAACCTCTTTACTTTGGATGACTATTTTTCCTCAAAAACTTTGGATGCTTATTAGATAACCCCCATAAATTTCAAAACATTAGAAATCCCCCTTCAAGTTTAGGGGTTATCAGAAAACCCCCTTTAACTTCAATATTTTTCTCATAAAACTCCCTGACAGCATTAACTGCAATTTTCGCATGGGTGTGTAAAATTGCGCAGGGGGATGTTTTTCCCATTGAAATTCATTGTTCATGCTTTTCTGGGTTTTTTGGGAAAAATGTTGAAAGTTAAAAGGGGTTTTCTGATAACCACTAAACTTAAAGAGGATTTTCTGATATTTTGGAAATTATGGGGGGTTATCTCATAGTCGTCCAAAGTTAGGTGGGCTTTCTGATATTTAACCTTAATTTTACTGAAAAATTTCACTTTTCTCAGAACTAGAAGTAAGTCCTGGGGAGTTTTGCCCTTTCTTCTAGTGTAGGGCTGAAACTGGGTCAGTTTTGGAGAAAAAGATGGTTGAAACTGGGTTGGTTTTGGCGAAAAAAATACCAAACTTCACGGGACTTGAAGTTCCGTGAAGTTTTTTACATAACAAAACTTCACGGCACTTAAAGTCCCGTGAAGTTTCAGACAATTTTTCGTCAAACCGATCCAGTTTCAGCCAGATGGCTGAAACTGAGTCGGTTTTGATAAATAAGATGCAAATGAGTTGTTTTGTATAAATAAGTTTCAAAAGGGGTTTGTTTTCAAAAAATTTCCTATCTAGGGTCACCTTGGAGTAATGACCTTTGCACCATGATTCATGTCTTACCAACTTTCTTGAAGTTCTTCACTTTGTTCACTAATGCACATGTCAGTGTACTCAAATTGTATGTTATAGTCGTCTACTCAATGAACTTATGGTAGTTTTAAGTGCATGATATAGTCATCTATCCAATGAACTTATAGCAATTTTAAGTGCATGATTTTTTGCAACATCATGTTAAAGTCCAATTTCATAATCATCGAGTTCAAGTTATCTGATCATCCATCAGCAAGTCCCTTGTTGATCACATAAGTTAAGATTAATCCTAGATGACTATTGCAATCACCTAGTTTGCAGTAATTATCAGGAAGAGCTTGGTACAACAATAAAGAGGAAATTGGAAAGATAAGGAAGCCCTGGATTGAAATTGTCAGACATTTCGGTGCGTAGTTTTCCATTAAAAAGAAAAGGTTCTTCGTGTTTCCTAAATTGTTTTGTGTAAATCAAGTGATTTATTGATGGGACAGAAAGAATGCGGGTTGTAGTCATCATGATTAGATTCCATTAGCGCCTAAACTGAGGTGTTCATTACGGGCGTTGCAGACAACTGCAATGCATGCTCACTCAGTAGTACGTACCTGCCAAGTGATGTTGTATACTTGGAAAGGGAGATGAACTCCATTGGTAATAAAAGGTCGTGTGTACTAGATAAAAGCCTAAAAGGGAAGGACAAAGTTTCTGTGGTATCAAACTACTTTGGGTATGTTGCACGTATGGAAAACTAGGAAACGAATTAGTTGGGGAAATTTTTTTCTTGAGTAACCAGGGGAAGATGCCCGAATATTATTAGCTAGAGAAAAGATACAGAATATACATGGAAGAGAAAGGAAGAAAGGAGGGAGAAGTACAATAGAAGGTAACTGGCATGATTAGAAAAGGAATATTTGGAAAACTAAACTAGTCAACTTTCTGAATCAAGGTGTCACTCCATTTTGATTCAGTCATCTATTCCGGTGTAAAGTGATGCTATCATACCAAAAAGAAAATGACCGTACAATCGAAAGACAAAGAGTGTCAGGTTCTCTGAATTTATTATAGAAAATCCTATCGTTTCATTCATTCCAAAGTCCTAGAATTGAGAATCGTAAAACCACATCCTCAAAACTAATAGTGGAAAGAACCATGTAGAGATAAGAATCCGAGTGAAATTGCTAGAGAGCAATCTAATTTTTCCCCTAGATCGTCCAACATGGTAAGAATTTCTTTCCCACAAGGAAGGGATAGACAATTTTCTAGAGAATATAATGGCCAGTTGCCGAGTTAGGAATTTTGGTAAGGAGAGTCGAAATTAGAAGAGAGAAAAACATAGAAAATGAATCAGAATAATGTCTGGTGGAGTGCGAGAGATGGAGGTGGAGGAACACAGGCAGATGAAGGTGGAGGGAACACATGCGGATAAGGGCGGAGAGAACACTCACGAGAAACACAAACGACTTGTGATCTATTTGCAATTTGTTCGCGACTCACGAGAGGAATGGAAAAAAATTGAGAGTTCTAGGGATCATACATTTACCATCTATGATTTATGAAGTTATTATTAACCTAGGCATTTTTTTTCTTTTGGGGGTGTTTGTACAAATACCCCTTAAATTATGCATATTTGCATATGTTTCCCTCAAATTTCAATGTTTTCAAAACTATCCCAAATCATCAACAACTCTGGGAAAAAAATACCTCCCATATCAACAAATCATTAACTTTGATAGGTTAATTTTTAACTGCGATGTAAAAATATCAACAAAATAGTCAAACATTTACTTACTCACAATATCCAGCAAAGTTTATGGCAAGACACTTTTTTAAAGTTGATATTGATATTTGGGTTTAGTTTGCAATATTGAGATTTTAGAATTTTTGCAAGTGTGCATTATGTTTGGGATGTTTCATAAATATTTATATATTTGAAAATATACAAAAATCAAGGAGGGTCCAAGGCCCCTTTGGGCTTTAGCTAGCTCTGCCTCTGATACTGCCAGAGCCCCTTTAAGGTACTTTTTAGCTTCCTAGAGTTGGAGAGACCCTCTACAAGAAACAATTCGAAAGAGGTATATGGAGATGTTAATGCTCTCTAAGATTCATGTCAAAAAAGGAGGTCAAATGTACAACCTAATAGCTGGGAGCAAATAAAATACTAGGACGAAGTGGGTTGCTTATCCTGTTATAATGGGCATTTTAGGATGTAATTAACATGATATAACAAACTTTGCGTACAAGTTGTGTATGAGGAAAATCTCCAAATTGATAAACATTTATATCTTGGTAATTTTATGTCTGTATGATTAGTAGTTTTGAGATAGTCTACTGCTTCAATTAATTGTGATATTAAAATTATTTAGATCTTTGTTAGTAGAGTTAATGAGACCTTTGGAGATCTAGTGCATGACTGAAAAAATGGTCTTATATTGCAAATTGACACATTTTGAAAGAGTGTACGCTTCCAAATCACAACTCTTAACGAAGAACATTCCTTTATGATGGTTGTGTCCTCTGCACCGGAAAGGTTGGTAATAATTATCAGTCAGACTACTTTATGTAGGGAGGTCTTGACAAGAGTGAGAACTCCTTGCATAAAAGCTACTTAGTTTGATCCACTTGCATTCAAACAAGGAAGAGTTCTTAGAGTTCGATGTAGAGTTAGACCTAACCATATACTATTTGAATATTTTCTATTAGGCATTTGGAATGAGCATTAC
>NC_033800.1:120194591-120197687 GCF_001876935.1 Asparagus officinalis
ACCTTAGTCATCACGGTCCAGAAATCATGCATATAGAATGTAGCTTCAGGCGCTTTGACTTGTGAGAAGGTTTTCCCCTCCCATGTATACTTGGATTCAGCTACTTTATCCAGATGACTTTTGCTATATCTTTTGGATGCACCTAAGCTAGGTGACATTTTGTGATAGAGTTGGTGATTTTGGCATTGCTGGATGTAGTTTGGCTATTGTGGCAGTTTGCATTCCATCTTTATTTTTGGATGTTATCTTTTAGTTCTCTAGATATTTTCATGTAACTGTTTGGTTTTTGGTTGATCTTTCTTTTTGATCCCAAAACTGTGATGCATGATTACATTCATTGCCTGATATATAATGGGGTTAAGGTATTCAAGTTTATATCAGAATTCAGAACATATTGAAGGATGTATATCTGAGGGCATTGGAATAATTTAATTACGTGCAACTGGAAGAAAAAAAAATTGATGTAACAAGCATCTAGAATCTGGTTTTTTATGCTTTCTAGTTTATACGATGTTATACATGCAGAAGAAAATTGCAATTGTATATGCATTTAATACTTCCAGATGGATTATTTAGAAATTGTATTGTAAGTTATAACTGAAAAAAATGCATTTTGTGGCACAAATTCAAACCAGACGTGTATCACGCCTTTGACCTTTATTTTTAGGGGCATTATCTAAGGGAAGCAACTCTCCATCACAGCATCAATATGGTCACTGGCAGGCCTCTGATCAAGGGAACAGTCTTCCACAACAAATACAGCATCATGGAGAAAAGCTGCATATATCTCAGAGAGAATCAAGTCATCATGTATCTGGTTCTGATAATCAATGTTGCCCTGAGAGTCACCTGGAACATGACAAGAAACAGTTCCTACCAGAAAAAATGTCTATTGATCAACAACTACAGAGTGCAGCAAATCCTCTTCAATTTGTTGATAATAAGCAGATCAAGTTTTCTGAGCAAAATTCTTCTCATTTTCCTCCAACCCTTGAGGGTGCTCGGCATCCTGTGAGCCAAAAGAACAAGGAGCAGCAGTTTAACAATCAACAACGAGCTGCTGCTCCCCAATTAAATAACTCCATTCAGTGGATTACACCTGCTTCCATTCCATTTCAACAGATGATACAGAATTTGCAACCTCATGTTGATAAAGATAGATACATGCAGCTTCAAGCTGTATTTTCTAAATTAAAGGTAGGTCTGACATGATACTATTTGAAATATCTTAATGGTCAGGTGCCAGTACTGATATTAATGAAGTCAGCATTAACCAGGGAAAGTCACTTCCTACTAGCAACTGCCTCCTTTATGCCAACCATATGAATGTTATGCCAAATTTACAGTTTAAGTGAACCATGCACTAGTGGAACATAAAATGTGGTTAGCTCCCACCCTTCTCTCCTCATGAGGTGATACTGACATCACCCTTCATTTACAAGTTCCTCTACAAATAGTGCCTTTGCATTTTCCCTGGGGCACAATATGTGTCAAATAGCAATTTAAATTGCAAATCCACATTTAATGTGCTAGGCTAATTGTCCCCAGTTTTCCTTTTTCCACAAGAATGCCCAGTGAAAGGCTCAGGACTCTATTTCGACCATATTTTGAGTTGACTGAAGAGAAATAGGCTTGAGTTGAGGTGTGTCCCATATGTTCTCTAGTTCTGGTAAGTCACCGACTCACCATGAATGTTTGTGGTATAGGAATGATTTTTCATGAAAACATTTTGTGAACAATAGAGACCCTAACATCCCTAGTTATGTTCTTGTGTTATTTCAGGATAATCCTACATAATGATGTCTTTCCTTAACAATTTATGATTTGAAGAAAATTGGAATACACATGTATTTTTGTACTTTTGTCTCTTTATATAGTTTTATTTATCTGTCATATGATCCTATTTGTCATATCTGTCATGAGTCTTAGTTTGATCCTTCGATTTGTACCTTAATATAAATGATTGTGCGATTTGGTAGATTAGCAGCTGTTGCCATAATATCCCTCTGTAGTTGTCTGATTACATACATCAGCTCATCCTTTATAGCGATATTGACCCATCTTTCTTTTGATGCCATTTTCTATGGTTGACATAAAATTTAACCATTTGTTAAGCACTATTTTGTATGAAGTCGTGATAAGCAAGTGAATATTAATTATAAATATTCATGAATCATTTAACCACCTATTAGTCTTTACGTAAAGTCAACTCTCTATGTAGCTATCTTTTTGTGAACTGAAATCTTCTGTCAATAGTCTCAGGAAATGACCAAGGAAAACTTTTTGAGAGTTTGCAAGAGTATTGTTGGGGATCAGATGATTAGACAAGCAGTTCAACAAGTGCAGATGCAGGCAAGTACGAGATGATATTAGTAAGGCTTCTTTTCTTTGAGATACTCGATGAATGGTGATCACCTAATGTGTACAAACACTTCAAAGTGAGTCATGTGTCCATGTTCACATATTGTAGACCCTCAACTATTTAGACAAAATTATTGACTTAATAAAGGAAAAAGACTTGTATCCAAGATGGCAAACTATGTTGCATTTATTGTTATCTATTGTTATTGTTGTTGTTGTTGTTGATTTGGTTTTTTACATATGCCCGTCAAATCTTTGATATTTAAACTTGCCTTTCAAGATCTTTCTATTTAACAATTAGTCCCTCAAATTATACTAGATTCATGAGTATATCATCCCCTTACTTCCATTATGCCTGAGAAATGAGTGTAAAATTCCTACTCTATCCTCTCCTTCCTCTATCCTTCAACTAAGAGCCATGAATACCCCAAGAATGTTTCTCTCTTTACATATCTCCCTTTATTTTCTCTTTTAAATCTGGATCTCAAAGACTAGTAAAAAAGCGTGCTTAATTAATTATTGCGGCGCTTAGTCACTTTAAAACTTATGATTTTCTTAATGGAAATACAGAGAATATTCCCATTTGATTCATTTAGCTGCTGGAGAGAGATTAATGGATAGTGATGAAGACTTGTAAAATGTCTAAAGATGTAAAATGTCTAACATTTGCCATATGGTTTAGAAGGTAAATTGGCAAATACTTGAAGGGTAATTTTGAAATACCAAAGATTTGAT
>NC_033800.1:120197697-120213306 GCF_001876935.1 Asparagus officinalis
AGTGCCTTAAACGAACACAAACGCCTATTCTCTTGCTCATTAGCAAGAGAACATCAAAATACAGCATAAGGATTTTAGGCATGATACATGATGCAAATTGACTTGAACATAGTGAATTCTCAATTTAATTTATCTATTATTGGTTCCACATGGGAAGGATTTGCTTGAGCCTGGAGATTAAACCTTTGTCAGTGCAAACTTGACTGGTTATATGAGATACACGGGAAGGGTTCACTTTTTATGTTATCATTGGTGACAGGTACATGTGCCGGCAGGTCGTCCGATAAATATGAACCAGTTGTCACAAATTCAGGTTCCTTCTCACCAGTCTCAGATCCAAGGTTCAACAGGTCAAATTCAGGCTGATGCAAGCATTTCAAATATTGATACCAATGCTCAGACCCCTCAAGAAATTGAGAATAAAAGAGAGTTACAGACAGCCAGGAAGCTCTTGCAACAGATGCAATTCCCACCAGCATCCTTCTCTATGTATGGAAGTACAAGTAGTTTTCGTTCCCATGCATATCCAAATCCAAGTCAAGTGAGGCAACCTACATTTACTCAGGGTGTGTCTTCAACAAAGTCGGGGGGATCTGAGCCTATGACCATGGTAAATATTCCTAGATGTGAGTTGCAGAATGCCTCAAACGAAAAAAAAAGACTTCAGGCAGGGACTGTTTCTCACTCAACAAGCCAACATCAGATACCAATTTCATGGCAATCAACAAATATTCCAAACAAAGACCAGAGAACTAGCAGTTCCCCATCAATTTCTCATGTAAAACAAGAATTATTCGATCAAGATTCTCAACCTTCACTGAAGCCTTACTTTATAGTTTCCCAGAGCTTATCTATTAGCTCAGTGCACACCGTCCAAGGTAATCCAAATATTGTACCTGTAAAGTATGAAAAACAGGAAGGAAAAACTGCAAAATTTGGTTTCTCTGAATCTACGAGTTTGTCAGCACCACCTCCAGTTTCACGTCCTAGCGCAATCCAAGCAGGCCCAACAGCACAGGTTTGTTTTCACAGTAGTTTCTTGCCTTCTTAGGCCTGTATATATGCTTTTCTTGTCATTAGTTTAGCTTATAACATGATGTAAAGGTTATATATGTTCATCCTTTCGAATTTAGATTTTTTTGCATATTTTCAAAAACATATGGCATAGTCATCGGCTACACCTTATCAGGAAAATGTTTTCTGCTTGAGTTTACCTTCCCACTTTATGAGTAGTGGGTTTGTTGTGGTGGCATTGTGGGTGGATTGAGAAGTTGGTCTGGTGGAGGTGAGTTGAGTTCTTCCTTTAAAGGCAATTTCGAGCATTGGACATATGACTACTTCCCATGGTGTTTTATTATAGAAAATATAAATCAATAAATAGAAACCTTATGACTAAACTAATTTATTCCAGGGACTATTAATTTCAATCTGAAATGATGAATCCATTGAAATTTCCAGTGCTTCTACCATTAAGAGGAAATATAAAATCCAACCAATTTAATGCCAAGATTGTGAACCTTGGTATAACTGTTGTACGCAATCTGGGTTCTCAATTTATATGAATTTGTACATTTTCATACTGTTGTGAAGCTATGTTGGTTATCATTCGATAATTGAAACTACTTCATTATCCATGTAATTTTTAGCTTTTATGAATGTATGGGTGCTTCCTCATACGAAACACAAAGGCATGCAGCATATTAACTGTTTCCCATTTCGACTAAAGTGACTTATGATGCATTTGTGATTGTCTAGCTGGTGATTTATTACTAGAAAGCATATCAATGCTCTTGTTTATATGATCTCAAGTACTAAGCACACCTATTTGAACTGTGCATATTTAGATTTGTATGTAAGAATGCTATATTAGGCATACAACTGAGTGCATATTTATACATAATCAGTCACCTAGACTTCGCTTGGGTTCAGTAATATGTGAAATGAGCTGAAATCCTGTGGGAGAAAATCCCTTTCAAAACTGCTTGCAAGAAAAACTCAGGATTCATGTATTTCTTAAAAAAGAAACAAATATATAATATATTTTATATATATTATCATATATATATATATATATATATATATATATAATATATATAAGAGAGAGAGAGAGAGAGAGTAGATAATGGGTATCCTTGTCATAGGAGGGGATTTCCTCTATGACGCCTCTAAAATCACATGATTGAGCAACATTGTGGATGATGCCGCTCCGTTGAACTTGATCTAACATATTCTAAACTCTAACACACCAAGTTGGGGTGAACCCGCATCGTTTGACCTTCATCACTTGTATCAATTTTAACGGTTTTGAATGAATAGAACTTTTCACATGGCTCGATAGAGGGTCAAACGACGACGGATTCACCCCAAACTTGGTGTGTTGGGGTTTTGAATATGTAGATCAAGTTCAACGGATCGGATCATGCATAATGTCGCTCATCATGTGATTTTAGACGTCAAGGAGGAAATCCCCTCCTATGACAAGGATACCCATTAATCTCATATATATATATATATATATATTATTATATTATAATATATATATATATATATATATATATATATTAATATATATATTATATATATATATATGTTTAGCAACTAACTCCAATTTTTTCTGGACATGATAAGTTCTAGAGGAAATGATCTTCTACCCCCTTTGAATTTTAGGTTGGTTTCATTCTATCCTTTCAAACGAAGTGTCCAGTCCTTTATTTGTTTGAGTTTCTTTTAGGCCCGGGTTTTTTAACTTTAAATATTTTTGTATCTAATATCACAATTTCTGCAAACTTATAAAAATTGTGAGTTTCTGGGTAGAAATAGTGGCTGTATAAAGGTGAAAATTGCAGAGGTTTAAAAGAAATTTTGAGGAAAAAACACGGATTCAATGGTTCATGTTGAGAGGTAATGGGTTTCAAATGGAAAACTTACTTTTCTTAATCTACCTGTATGGCAATTTAGGGAGATCCACTATAATCTTTATGTGCAGAAATAAATCTTTTTTAATTTGAGTGTTCTATTGCCCATTTGTCGGTGCTACTTTCCCTTCATTGGCACCCCTGCTGCATATCTCCTCTGCAGCAGGTATGTCATTCGATTTATGATTATATCATCCCATTTCTCTGGTGCTCTCTCCCATCATTGTGGGTCTTTCCCTCCCTTTTGAGGCCATTTTCTCCTTTCTCAGGTTTCCTTTCTCATCCATAGCAGTTTTCCAACCCCTTTAATCTCTTAACTTGCCACATATATTAAGCACCTTATATATAAGCAACACGGAAATGCCTACCCTCCAAAGTCTGATGGAATTGCCTTACGTTATATATGAACTCAATCACTCATCAAAGAAGTTCTGAATATTGATAGTTCAGAAGTATGATGATTGTTTTTCCTTCAAGTATTGGTTTGAAAAGCATGAAATCGGCCTATATAATGTCAGTTTCCTACTAACCAATTCTTTTGAATTGTGAACGACACCAGATGCAAGTTCGGAATTTATCTGCCACTGTTGCGGGTACTAGTCCCCCAAATAAACCTGTAACTGGGCATAAAAAACCACTTGAATTTCAAGGAAGTTCCCAACTCCAAGCAAGGTGAATGATATTCCTTTCATTCTGTTCTATTTGGTCCAGCAACCTTAATCTCTCAAATGTAGACTATTGTACTATTTGTTATTTTAAGGTTGCTTTGAATGATGTCACGTAGTAAAAAGCAGAAGCCATCAGGATCTGGGGCACTTCTTGATCAAAGCATTGAACAACTCAATGATGTAACTGCTGTTAGTGGAGTTAACCTTAGGGTACGACATTCTGTTTGCTTTCTTTTATTACCTTCCTGCAAAAAATAATACTTTAGTTCTTCATTTATAACAAATCTTGCATTGACCTGTTTGACCTTGGATTTGGTTGTCAGGAAGAAGAAGAACAGCTGTTATCTGCACCTAAGGAGGACAGCCGAGCTTCAGAGGCAACACGAAAATTTGTACAAGAAGAAGAAGATAGGTTGATTTTACAGAAGGAGCCTCTTCAGAATAAGCTGATGGAAATCAGTTATTTGTTCTAACTACAGAATACAATTTTTGCCTCACTGAAAATTCTGTTAGGAATTTTTTTTAATATAGTCTAATGTTTTCAGTTTTTATAACAGTGTCCAAATGTGGTATAGAGGGAATGGGCGACAATGTGGAGCGTTGCCTTTCAGTGGTGAGAATTGAAGTGTATCAATTTTCACAATTCTTTCTTCTGGTGATGTGTGTTATGTTGTTTATATTCATTCTTCAGTGTGTGGAGGAACGGCTACAGGGGCTGATAAATGACATGATAAGATTTTCAAAACAGGTACTCTTTCCTCATTAGTTCAAGTTGTTTCTCTTTATTCACTCTTACTTATCTTTCTTAATATGTTTATAGAGGATTGATATTGAAAAATCAAGGCACCAATTTGTTATCACCTCCGATATCGAACGTCAAATCGTGGCGATGAACCAGAAAGCCAAGGAGGAGAGGGAAAAAAATCAGGCTGGAGAAGCTGAAAAACTTTGTAATTATAATGACGTAAGTAGGTTTCATTTGCTGCTTTCAAAAATTTCGCCTATATAACATAGATCTGCGGCTTTTTCCCAGTCTTGATATCATTCTTACGTAGAGATAGAAAGCTTAGTTCTGGATACGTTTGTTACAAACTGCAATATTGTTGTCAAAAACCTAGGTAAATTCCTATTTTCTGCCAGAAAAGTTGAAAAGGAAATCTACAAAAACATACTGGGAAAGTCACAGCTGTCTGGAATATAGGGCTGAAATGGAGTAGGTGATCTTTTATATAGGCTTCCATATAGAGTTGTCTTTGTGGCACTGTGCCATGAAGAGTTCTGCCTGAAATTTAGTCGGGCAACCGCTAGTCCCATTCTTTAGGCTTCTTAATTCAGAAGCATCCTAGTAGTTTTTACGCTTGTTTTCAGAACTTCTGGTTGACCATCATCAAGGCAGGGGTTGAGGGCTGTTGCAACCTTCATGTAGACCCTCTATAGTTGCATGGGCCCCCATTATCTTCTAATGATGTTGATAATGAGGACCTATCACTAATAAGACAGTTATCTTTTTTGCTGTTAGAGAACCCTTCAATCTTCAGTGAATTCCATTGTCATGTCCACCATACCTTTTCTAAAGAATTGGTAATATCTGCAGTTACCAGCAGGAGTAATCAATTCAAGTTTGGACCTTTTACAAGTAACAAAGTTTCCTACAAATAGTCTTACTCCCTATTCCTGGTCGGTGAAATATCCTTTGAAGCCTTTGCGGAGTCATCTGTTCAAGAATGTCCTTCAATCGGAGTTGAATGATGTCCTTCTGTGATATAGACTCTTAATCCTAAGGTAAGAGAGATCTTTACTCTTCCTTTACTGTAATAAACTCCCTCAGACTTCTGAATTTTCCTTGCTAGATCGTCATCCTGCCCACCAGTTGTTTTTCTACCTCTCCAATGAGGGGTCTGAGGCATACATCTGCATGACCTCTTGCCTATTGGCCTAAACTACTACAAGAATCAATCTCTTTGTTCTTATATGTATAACCTTGAAATTTGATTAACCAATGTGCCTCAGATGTTATGGTTTAGAATGAAATATGAGCACTGAGCTACTGTGCCTACAGAAATGGTGCGGTCTAAGCCACAGATTCTCAGATCATCAATCCCCAAATCAGAACTTCACACAACAAAATACATCATTGCCGACGAAACAAAAACGTCGGCAAAAGTTTAAAAAACATCGGGAAAAATCTTTCCCGACGCAAAATGCAGCGTCGTTAACGCGTCGCCAAAAGTGCGTCAAGGAAAGTATTTGGCGACGCAAACGCACTGCGTCGGTAAAAGTCAACACTTTTGGCGACGCTTCATGCGTCGGGAAAAGTAGTACTTTTAGCGACAAAGGTTGTTTTGCGTCAGCAAAAGTATGCAAAATTTTCTCAAATGCAAGAGTGCGTCGGCAAAAGTAGTACTTTTGGCGACGCATGTCGCGTCGGCAAAAGCCAATGCGTCGGCAAAAGTATAGCTTTTAACGACGCAAAACTGTTCATCGCTAAAAATTATATTTTTGGCGACGCAAGTTAGCGTCGGCAAAAGTGTAGCTTTTAGCGACACAAAATGAAGCGTCGCTAAAAACTATATCTTTGGCGACGCAAGATGGCGTCGCTAAAAGATATTACTTTTGGCGACGCAATATAGCGTCGGCAAAAGTATTACTTTTGCTGACACAATATAGCCTACACTGAAGCTGAACATCCACAAAAAATTTGCTCCCATTCACATCAACAAAGAAACCAAACATCAAATTATACTCCAAACAAGTTGTATATTATGATAAACAAAGAATTTGCTCCCATTGCAAAATAGTTACATTCATTTTCATTTCCAAGCAAACAACTAAACATAAGGAACAATTCATTGGTTCATTACAATGGTTTTAGTACAAGTTTTTTTCTTTTGTTCAAAGCAAGGTTATCGATAACGGATAGCGTCGCGTAGCGGTGAGACATCGCTAAGGCTATTTCGGGCTATTGGGGCAAAATAGCGGTAAAAAACACAAAGTCAAATAGCGGTCAAATTTAGATATGTATAAATACTAAAAAAATAAAGAAAAATCTAAGAAATCTTAAAGTACATATTGAATGATTTAAAGAGATCATAAATATGAAATAGACATGTAACCGTCACATAATACCGAAGATGATTGGAGGAGTCAAAAAGTCGTCGTCTTCGAGAAGAAGAGCTTAGCGGTGATAGGACTACCCTAAGAGGAGCTCACGGTGAAGGAGGTGAGAGGAAGTATCAAGGTATGTACCAGAATAGGTGCCAAAGGCTATGAGAGGTAGTGGGAGTATGCTGAAAATCCCAGGAGACGGTGGAATGCAATGGTGAAGGGTTGAGTTTAATTTTAAAAAATAAGCCTCAAACCGTTTTTAAATAGCAGTCAAAAAGCAAATTTCGAATGCAATCGCTTACTATTTACCGCTTTTGCGAATAGACATATTCCGCAATATGTCATCGCTATTGTGCGATAGCGTAGCGGGCGATAGCGTCGCGGGAAGGGACCGCTAACGCTATTAGCGTCGTTATTGCGGGGCTATTTACCGCTATTTATAACAGTGGTGCGGGAAGGGACCGCTAACGCTATTAGCGTCGTTATTGCGGGGCTATTTACCGCTATTTATAACAGTGGTCCAAAGTACATGACTAAAATTCCTCTTTTATTAAAACAAAAAGTGTCTTCTGTTTAAAGCTCTCCATTGATATACATAATTTATAAATTATCTGGATAGAGCTAATCTCACAGCAAGTGAAAAGCACACATGGATTAACTTGTTTTAGCCACCATCAATTTTCCTGCATAAATTTAGACAAAAAGATAAAAATAAGATTATATTCATTGCAAGATTCAGTCACTTGAATATATGCTTTAAAATATCAATAAATACTCAACTAAACTTAACTCAAATGATCTCCTGTTTTGAAAAGGTTGACACATAACTATTTTCTACTTCCAGGTATTTGTCTGATCCGTGGTCATTCTAAGGACAAAAGATACCAATGGATTCCTACAAGGCATCACAAGTACTAATGGAAAATGCAAGAGAACAAAAGAAACAAGAACTGAGAAACCAAACTTAGTAATTCATATGAACTGATATTGAAGTCTACAGATCAATAAAACAATATTTTCACAAAACACCTATATTTTGATAAAAACCATAAACTAAAACTTGTGCATATAATACAATAAACAGAAAAGAAGCCTCTACTTCCTGCTCCTTTATTCATGATAAGATGTACGATTTCATCAAAATCAGGCATGATAAGAACAAGATTGGAAAGGCTTCCAAACATATCAGCGAGAAGAAAAAGGAGTTCTACTCACATTGTTTTAAGATTGGAAAGGCTTCCAAACATATCAGATAAATTCCCCTGAAGTTGATTGTGAGCCAGATTTCTAAATTCATCAATGATAATTTGGTTTAGTTCAAATAATCAAGAAGACAATTTCAATAGAGGAAAAGAAAAGTTCCATTAACAATCACACTCACAAGTATTCAAGATTAGGCATCTGTGAAACTGAGTAAGGAATGACTTGAGCAAACTGATTATTAGCGAGATTTCTGCAAATTCAATCACATAAAATTTAATTCAGAAATAAACAACCAAAACCATACAAATTGTTTGCATCATAACTTACAGCCGTTTAAGGCTCTTAGGAAGATTATATGGAATTTGGCCTCCATTTCCAAGGCTATTGTCACTCATGTCCCTACACCATATGCACTACACTAAGATACCACTGACCTGTACATATCTGAGTTCACCAGTTCCTGAATCTTCATCATATGGTTGAATATTCAATGTAGAAATGCCTAAAACGAGGTAAAAATAATTAAGCTGACTAGATGTATCAACAAAAAGGGAAAACCCACTTCATAGAGATACAAAGAGAATGAATCAAGAGCATGCCTTGTTTCAGAAGAGTGACTGCAGCATTGATGTTTGGGTGATGAGCTGCACAGGAAAGTTAAATCAGATAAAGTTATATGCGACAAAAAATCATCAAATTCTAGTTACAGCTTGATAAAGTAACATATGAAGACGAGTGCCAAGATATCAACTGATGACCAAACTAGAACAAGTCATGGGATGAGCATAATAGTACGGTCTAAGACTAAGAGACTATCCAGTTCAAAACATTCATGAGTAATCACTGAATTCAAACTCTTGTTGAAATTTTGCAACTTTATCAAAGAGCAACTTCATAGAAAACAACAACTTCATAGAAAACAACAACTTCATAGAAAACAATACAAGATTGTGTTTGGACACTACGATGCCATAAAAACTGAGCTGCTAGTGAAGTTTTCCGAAGAATTTTTTTTGCGAAAACAAGTTCATCCAAAGTCTGGAGTGAATTTTGTTTCTAATATACAATTAGCATTAATCAGACATTTCTACTTTCAAAACTATATCTAGCATTGAATTGATGAGAAAGGACGTACTTGTTCCAAATCCTTTCTAATCTCTATCAAAATCATTAGAACTTAGGAATCAAGTTAAACTTGAACAGAATAGATTGCTCTTCACAACAGGATTAACCGCATTTTATATTTTTCAGAAACATAATGTGAATATACCAAGTCAAATGGAAGTCCTTAGTGTAAAAATATAGTTTTTTTCAACCAAATGCATAAAACTAAATGCACAAACCCAAGTATGACAAACCATATGATGATTTATCATTTATATGCAGCCTAGACCCAAAGCATACCCATAACATGAGTTCTTTAACATGTCTCCTAAATTAAAGTAAGAAACAAAAGGGAGAAATACTAGCAACATACAAGTGGACTAATTCATCAGTATGAGAGAAAATAAGATTGCACCTTAATCCCCTTGTACCCAAGCCGCTCGCCAAGCCCACCTGCGACAAGAACAAATGCAGCATTCTGTGCTTTTCTAATGCATTCTTCTTCCAACATCATAAAGTTATCATCACCAAAGGTTAATACTTCGCTTGATGGAACCTACACAAGAAATCTACTTCAGGCTATGTCATAGTCTCACTGATAATAAAGAGCAATATGTAATTTGTAGCTTTTTAGATATTTTGGAATAATCTTATCAAATGTTAAAAATAGATTCAACATAATGCAATGCTTATCTGCTTTTAACTGTTCAGTATCAAAAGTCAGTAAGAATTATGTCACATGAACAATATGAAATACCATGTACATCAATGAAGCATGAAGTCTCTGAAAGATAAAATAAACTCGAAGAGAACGGAGGCCACGATGTTATCTTAGCTCGAAGTTGAGAAATCACTACGAGATCGGAGAGATCGGAGTAGAGAAACGGCTGACCTCTGCGTCACTCTCTTCTTCCTCTCCTCCTTTGATCTCTGACCCTATTTCATTTTTGCGTATTTTCACAAAACCTCCCCTAAACCCTAATTAGCCCGCTGAGAAGGATAATAATGAGCCTTTGAGGATGGGTTTCCATTGGGACTGGATGAAGGGGCTGAGTGAATGGAGAAGGGAAGAGCAGATCCTTGGGGGAACTAAAAAAATTTAAGAAATTGAGTGACGTTGCATCTTGTGTCCTGATATGGTCCGGCATCCAGAAAGATCTCAAGGAATCAGCCATGAACGAGCATATGAACATTTCAAGAACATTAAAGCATGGCATCCAGAAAGATCTCAAGGAATCAGCCATGAACGAGCATATGAACATTTCAAGAACATTAAAGCATGGTCTAAGTTACATCAAATTAACAAGCACATGAACCAAAAGATTCATCAAGAATCGCACGGATCGATTCAGCTGATCAATTGCACTCGCAGCAACACAAAAGAAACAAAATCCGAATCCCAAACTCCCATTGCACCAAGATTCTCTTACATAAATCTGAAAGAGAGAGAACTAATCAATGAACATTTCAAGAAAATCGAAGATACAGCCTAAATTACGTCAGACGAGCACAGAAACCGACAGGTTCAACAAGAATCGTATAGATTGAGCTCATTAATCGATCGTACTCACAACAACAACAACAACAAAGAAACAAAAAGTCCTGATCCCAAACTGTCTCATTCAAGCAAGACTCTCAACGGAAAGCTAAGGGTGAATGAATTACCACAGCAGAACTCGATAGAGGCCTTCTAAGGTAGAGCTTATCGAGGCCATTCATCCCCTTCTCATGCACAAAAAACGGTGCCCTCGCTGATGACTCCGCCATCAATAAACCCTAGCCCTGGTTTCTCTCAGCCACTCTCGGAAAAGAATGAATTTTTGAGGGATGAGATGGGAAAAGAGCAGATCCTTGGGGGCGGCTGTGATCAGAAGAGAGAGAGAGAGAGAGGAGATTAGTGGGGAATGCGGGGGGTACGAATGAAATTTTGGGGGAAATGAATTAAACGAATGAAATTTGGGCGGGGGAGGGGGGACCGAATGAATTTTCGGCGACGCAGAATAATAAAACAGCGTCGTTAAAAAAGGACCTTTTAGCGACGCTAACCTAACACGTCGTCAAAAAGAGACTTTTAGCGACGCTAACCTAACACGTCACGATAAATACATACTATTAGCGACGCCAATCCTAAAACATCGCTAAATATATATATTTTTACCGACGAAAATAAAAAACGTCGGGAAATCCATACACTTTTACCGACGCTTAGTTAAAACGTCGCTAATAATATACACTTTTAGCGACGCTAATTATAAACGTCGGGAAAAATATATGTTTTGCCGACGCTAACTAAAATCGTCGGGAAAAATATATTTTTTGGCGACGTATTTAACCATGCGTCGGGAATAAGCGTCGGGAAAAGTGTAATTTGTTGTAGTGCTTGTAGCCTGGATCGTGCCACACAAACGGACACAGCAACGAAGTGTCTTCGTGTGTGTGAGCGTGCGCATGCACTTATACACATACATACGTTATGCGTGTGCATGTAAATGAGCTAGGTGTATTCCTTCATGCCCTTGGCCTAGTGTGTTGCTGAGGTGGAAGCATCCAAACCGTTTAGCAGTGATGAGGGTATGTTGATGATATGCATTGTGGTGGCCGGAATGTTTGTCATCAGTCTAGAGCATGGAACACACCAGCACTAGTTTACCACAAATGTATATACACATACATGTACATCTATAGATATCTGTATACAAACATATCTAACTCAAACTTTGCTCCTTTGAGGAAAGATTCGGAAGAAAATCTTTCCATTCAGATGATAGGAACACGTAGTTGAAGATCCAGTTTTTTGAAGTTAATCCGAAGCCAGATGTTTAATTTTTATTGTCTAGACATCAATTGGGCACAAAATGGAAGGTCTAGTTAACAAGTTACCTAGTTTTGTTTTATTTTATTTTTATATTTGAGACCTAGCAAAAATTGATGTGCAAGTACTTTTAAGTACCAAGATCATGATCAAACGGTTGGATCAAAATTTTGCGGCCAAGACCATACATTTAGATCTATGCTTTTAGATAAATGATACTCCCGCCATCTGTTTCATGCGTTATTAATGCATGACTAAGAAACCTAGAGCTATTATTTTTTAATGCTAGGTACTTCAAATGATGAAAATTGACTGTAGCAGAATCAATATTCCATATGAACCTAATTTTGAATTTCACTGGGAAGTGTTCGGCTTCAAATCATTTCAGAATAACAAGTCTATCTCCCTCATCATATTGTAGCATCGTTAGTTTGTTTAGGTTTATTTATGGGCTCTACACTCTAGTTTTCTCTCTCTTATTCATGAAACCAAGGCAAGTATCTTGAAAATCTTCCTCAAAGGAAAGTTACAAACTTCAGTGTTGGCTATCCAGGCTGAGGTAAATGTGGGGCAAGATGCAGACAAGGATGAAGGCCGATCTAAGACTCAAAAGGTAGTAAACTGAAACTAATGAGGGAAATCTCATTCCATGTTTTTATCACTTCATATGAAAATTTGGAGTTTTTGCAGATCAACAAAGAAGAAGATGATAAAATGCGAACAACAGCTGCAAATGTTGCTGCTAGAGCTGCTGTTGGGGGTGACGATATGCTCTCGAAATGGCAGCTTATGGCTGAGCAAGCTAGGCAGAAACGGGAGGGGATAGTGGATGGGCCCTTTGGTTGCCAACATGGAAGAACAAGTGCAAAGCTATTGACCAATGTTGGTAGTACTTCAAGGGGACAAGGAGCCAGAAAAAAAGGCACTTCGGCTTCCATGTCTGGTAAGTTTTGATGGTTCTCTTGTAATTAGTAAAGGCAACTGTCAGATACAACTAACAGATACAACTAACAGTGTGTCTCAAACAATTTGGATTGGGTTAATTGCGGGTAGACCCCCTGGAATATCACTCTTTCGAATTTATCGCCTGTATAGTTTTGTCTTGCCAGATCGACCCTCCTGAGAGAAATTTTCATGACCCTTTTACCCTTAGCTAAAGAGAAAATTGATTTTGACAAATAAGACCCCCTGAGGGTAAGAGAGTCAAAATATTTTCATTCAGCTCGTCTATCTGCAAAAATAAGAATAGATGGGTGGCAAGTTCAAAACAGTGATACCGCAAGAAGCCATGCAATTCCTTCTGCGGCCATTACATATGCATAGATCCGGCTAACAAGAATTAATTGGAGCCTGATACCTGGTTGGAGTAATAATTATTCCTTATTTTCATCCACACATCAGTAGAAACCATGTATCTTCTCCATTGATGCCTAAGAAGAAGAGCACAAATTTTCATAGAATTAGAATCTAGTTGTTCTGCTCAATCAGAATCTGAACTAGTTGCATTATCTGCTAGAATTAGGTATAATTGCAGAAGGTATGGGAAATGTCCTCCATAACGTGGATGGTAACTTCTTTGTGAAGGCCTGTCCGTTATCCACGTGTTAACCCTTTGGGTTTCACTTGTATTGACATCGTCAAGAAATGAGTTAAGTAAAAGCTGCCCATTAGGAGCACCATTCCAGCTTGCTTCATTCTTTATTGGCACATAATCCTGTAAACAAGTGTTCGTAATTTTTTTTCTTCTAGTGCAATATTTTTCCAACATTGCTTTGTTACATAAGGCGTGCTGGCATAATCTGATATTGATTTGTTTCATTTTTTATTACGAAATGTAGTGAAAGCTTTCAATAACTATATAAAAAATATAGCCATAGAAATTCTCTGCTTTCATTTTCCTTGATTAGCAAAGAGCGGGATGCAATTTTGATTTAGTAGTCTATCTTTCTCTTGCTTTTATTGGGAATCAAATGACTCCACATAGATTTATGAATAAACCAACCTCTACCCTCTTTATATAGGTTTTGAACCTTATGGTGCCCATCACTTTCCAAGTTGCATTAATAGCAACTCAGCATTATCGTTTCTACAATCTGATTATTTTAAAAATGGTGTTAATTGTAGATACATCTTTTGTACGTACTATGATGGTAATTTATTAGAACTTACACCCAATAATGTCAGACGGCGTTAATTTTTCCCCTTAATTTTGAGGGCGATTTAGTTTCTTTTTTCCGGCTAAACTGAGTGTAAAAGGAATTTACATAGTCATGTTTCACGTCGCATTTCAACCTAACTTCGGAAATAATATTGCTTGGAGTTTGTAGGGTGCAAGTGGTAATAAGATAGCTTAGGGATGCAAGCCTCTATGCACTCAAAGTGTGGAGGGTGCATGCAATTAACCCTTGAAAATGCTAGTCTTTTGTTATTTCATGTATTAACATGCGTAAGCGCTGATTTCAGATAAATTTTTTCGTTCCTTTCTATTTTGATGGTCCAGGAGGCATGAGAATGCATGGGAGGAGACCTGGAGCAATGTCTCATCCTGAAATTGAACGCATCCTTTCTACCAAAGATTTGATTGCTACTTTGGAGAGGGAGCCACAGATGTCGAAGTCAACCTTAATCTTCCGTTTATACGAGAAAATGGGTTCAGCTCAATGATAGCGCTCTCCAATTTAGTTAATGTATTCTTTCTAGAACTATTCTTTGTAATTATTTAGTTAATTTATTTGCGTATGTATTTACATGCTGACGATTAGATATCATCTATTCTTTCATTCACAAATTTGTTATGTATATAAGTATATCGGTTTAATTTTCTCAAAAGTAATTATATTGGTTGAGGGAAGGAAGTGTCTGGTGATCTTCGAATTGGATTTGTTGGATTCTTATGTTGGGACTTCAGTTAGGCTTACTGCATAGAGTTACTTGTATGTTTCTCAAAGCTTTTGTCGTGCATTCAGAATAAAATATTTTAGGCCATCCCGATCAGTATCTTTTTCGCTTACCTGCATTATCTAGTACTCCTTGAGGAGATTAAAAGATCATATGACCATTTGTTTGAGATTAAAAACAGTCATGTTTTTTTTTCTCCCACAGGATATCTATTTAGTTGAGGTTCATATGACGCGAAGAGATATAGCGAAAGATTCATCATTGAACGCAGGGTATGGACTCTTTTAACATATACCCTCATCATCCGCTCCTTGCCAACAATTTTTCTTGTTCGTTAACCGTAGATTACAATTATTAGTACTGAATAAAGATAAATATGCAATCAAACATTTCTTTTGAGGTAAAAATAGGGCAAGACGCCCTATCATTGTATAATATTGAAAGAAAAGGTATCTACATGTAATTATATCTAGTAGTGATTTAACGATAGATCCTGAATTTGTAGAGGAGCGGACCTATGTCGTTACTCCACACAATAGGGGAACAAAGTAAAATTACCCATAGATATACAAAAGAATATACAATAGTTCAAAGAGTTAATTTCCCACAAGCTATAAGTTCAGCAAACCTAGAAAATAGTATGGTAGTCCGCTAGGGGACCCTCACTGTACACAAAAGACCCAAAAATTATAAAATGCCAAGGCTGCAAACAGCCCTACACAATAGGGGAACAAAGTAAAATTACCCATAGATATACAAAAGAATATACAATAGTTCAAAGAGTTAATTTCCCACAAGCTATAAGTTCAGCAAACCTAGAAAATAGTATGGTAGTCCGCTAGGGGACCCTCACTGTACACAAAAGACCCAAAAATTATAAAATGCCAAGGCTGCAAACAGCCCT
>NC_033800.1:120214566-120247578 GCF_001876935.1 Asparagus officinalis
GTTTGGAAGACGCCGAACCTGTCCAGAAAAGTGAGGAAGTAAGCTATCTTGGATGTTACTTGATGATGATTAGGCATGACTCCATTGAATATGAGACTATTACGAGCTAACCATATAACCAAACAGATGGTCGAAAAGACAAATATCCGCAGAAGCCTTACTGCAGGTTGAGATTAAGAGCTCGTTTGGAAGACGCCGAACCTGTCCAGAAAAGTGAGGAAGTAAGCTATCTTGGATGTTACTTGATGATGATTAGGCATGACTCCATTGAATATGAGACTATTACGAGCTAACCATATAACCAAACAGATGGTCGAAAAGACAAATATCCGCAGAAGCCTTACTGCAGGTGCTATGTCTATGTTGGAACACATGTTGAAGCATTGATGTATGGATGTAGGAGGAGCTTGTATATCATTGATTGGGAGAAAGATGTCCCAGATTTGTTTGGCCAATTGGCAGCGAATGAAGAGATGGTTGTGGGACTCTGTATCACTGGAGTAGAGGGAGCAAGATAGGTTACATGTCCATCCTTTAGCATTGAGTCTGTCCTTAGTATTAAGTTTGGCCATAGAGAGGAACCATGTAAAGAATTTGACCCTGCTAGGGACTAGGTTATGCTAAATAATCGAGTGATAAGGGCTGCGTGTGCCTCCATCTAAGATGAAAGTGTAGAAGTATTTCACAGAGAAACTGCCCGAGTAATCCAGGGACCAAATAACTTCATCTAAAACAGGGAGAGGGGAGAGATTGGTGGATTCTATCCATTGAAGAAGATCTTGTATTTGGAGTATGTCTTGTTGGTTAGTAGGATGCCTCAAAATTGGTTTCCATTGCTGCATCCCTCCTATGAATCTTCCTTGGGATTCAATGGAGGTTTTCTTAGAGAAAGCCAAATTATAGGCCGAGGGGAAGAGACTAGCAAGGGAGTTGCAACATGTCCACTTATCCTCCCAGAATAGGATCCTCGAACCATCACCTAAACGCCATTTGACTATAGCTGCAAAAGCAAGGTAAGCAGCTGCAGAGTGGACATCTTTCCAAAATTTAGAGTCATTGCTTCTTGGAGGTGTGCTATGGGGGAAGGGGGTAGTGGATTGAAGAACCTGGCCAACGTGGTTGTTGTTATTAAAATATTTCCATAACCATTTGGCCAGGAGGGAGATGTTGAAATTCTCAAAATTAGAAATTCCTAGGCCCCCACAAACCTTGGGGGAGCAAACCTTCTCCCAATTGAGTAGGGCTTTACCACCAGCATTGGTGTTGCCTCCCCTCCACAGGAAGTTACGCCTGATTTTGTCTAAGGTCTTAAGCAGCCATTTAGGGAGCCTGAAGAAGGAAATATAGAGAGGTAGAGAAGAGAGGACTGAGTTGATGAGGAATAGACGACCACTGAATAAAAGATGTTTGGCTTTCCAAATGGATAGTTTTTTGCGGAATGAGTCTATAAGAGGTTGCCAATCTGATTTGGAGAGGGATCCTTTCTTGAGTGGAAGGCCAAGGTATTTGAAGGGTGATGATGCGAATGAACAGTTCAATAAATTGGCAAGGAGGGGACCCGGCTAGCAGATTTACCACTATATAAGAGGTTGGATTTGGAGAAGTTAATACCCAAACCAGAAATATCTTCAAAGTAGTAAAGGGTTGATTTGAGATTTAAGATGTTAAGGGAGTCAGCTTTGCAGAAGATAAGAGTGTTGTAGGCTGTCTAAAAATCATAATAGATAGCTGATCCCCGTCAAGTTTCAATGATGGGAGTTACAATTCGACAACTTCCATATCTCAATGATGAAAGTTACAATCAGATGACTTTCATGTCAACAAATAAAAACTGCAAATGGAGGACTTTTCATGTAGATCGAGAAGAGTTACAACTCAATAACACTTCCGATAACTGATGAAAACTCTATTCAGTGGTCTTCACAATCAACTGTGAGAGTTACAATCTGACGACTTCCACACCCCACAACAGCTAAAGTAAAGATTATTGAACAATGGTCCTTACAACGCTCTACAGAAGAGGTTACAAGTCAACTAGCCTCTTCTAAACGCGGAATTTATCTTCGCGTTTTAATTCTTGAAATGTAGGCGACCCCCGCGTTTCCAATCCTCAGCAAATAAAACACGGACGGTCATCGCGTTTTTCAACATCCAGCGGATATCTAACTCCACGTCTCCAATCTAAGACGCGGAGTTAAGGTCTGAAATGCTGATTTGGACATTTGACTCATTCAAACATGAGTCGAACGGTTTCAGAACCATTTGTTTTTCATGATTTGAGGAAATCATGCCCACTTAGGAGCGGATTAAGGGGGCAGTCACAACCCCTTATCCTCCTATAAAACCTCAAAAACTCAACAGAGGAAAAGGTTCGACTTTAGGAGATTGGTGGGTGAAGAAGAGATCGGATTTCTCACAGAGAGAGCGTCGGTTGATTCTTCTTGGATTGTCGGCAATAGGAAGATCTGATCTTGGAACATCTTTCAACAACAAATAAATTCACTTGGCTATTAACCGAATTTTCAGTTTAAACAACTCTTTTCACAGAGTTTCAAGTCACTCTGAGTTCCTAAACTCGTTAAGAGTTCTCCATAAAACTTGTCACACAAGTTAATTGTGCCCGCGAGACAAGACGGTCAGATCGTCAACGGAGAGCAAATTCGACGCGAGCATTCGAAGGAAGCACTCCATCGCTACTGTGAAGAACCCAGAATTAAACAAAGGGGAGAATCCAGATCATTCTCCTCTCTTTTGTAATCAGAATTCAAATTATAATTAAGATCAAGAGAATACAAGTTAATTTTCTTTTATTTTATTTACTACAAATTTTCCATCAAACAAAAGATGGCGACTCTACTGGGGACTAGCTTCTCTGATAAAGAAGTGGTGGCGCAATCTGACGTCCATCTCACGGGAACGACTGTCGAAACTCTCATCGTAGAGTTTGACCAAGCCAAGTACGAGGAAGCCCTCTCCTCTGGATCGCTTAGCCCCAATGCTAGGCACAACATCCGCAAGATCTCCAAGGAGATCACAACTATTGCTGAAATGCCAAAGAAAGCCCTCTCCTTTGGCCAAGGCTCATCGAATAGCCCCTCCCCTGAAGGAGCGGGCTTAGCCTCTGTCGAACTCGTCCAACGAGTTGAACATTCCACGTCCGCATCAACACGACATGTTACGAGTCACAAATGGCCTATGGAGGAGGCGAACTCTATAAACGCCGATGACATCGCTGCGAAGGCTTTGAAACAAGCCAAAAAGAACACCGCAGGAAGACAGAGAAGATCCATACGATGGGTGCATCTTTGAGAAACCCGATCCCTTGCCCAAAGTGAGGATCGCATTTTTGAGGCTCTTCCCGAACACTGTGTCTCTACTCCAGAACGCGCACTTCGCGACAACGAGCCCAATTATGAACCTCGGGTGATACAGCTGAAGCGCGACCCTCAGTGGCGCGTTGTTCACCCAAAACGCAGGCCTCAGGAAAGCACTGCCAAAGATAAACGCATATCTCAAGAGTACGTTCAAGCGAAATATAACCCTCAGGGGCCTGTTTCACCAACCAAACACAACCCTCAAGGGTGCGTTCGACCAAAACATGACCCTCAGGGGCCTGTTTCATCAATCAAACGCGCACCCCATGGGTGTATCCAACCAAAACACGACCCTCAGTGGTCTGTTTCATCAACTAAACGCAGGCCTCAGCCTAATGTTTACAAATCCAAACGTGACCCTCGCGTTTCTTCTCAAGAATGCGACGTGGTCCACCAAGTTCAAAAATGTCAACATGGGTTTAAAATCCATGTTCAACAAGAACCAGTCTTACCCATTCAAGAGCAGGGGGTTCCATCTCTGTCTTCATGCTCGGTGAAAAGTTCTTCTCAAATGTCTGATTTACGAGAATTATTGTCGAGAAGAAGACCAACACCGCAAGCAGCTCATTCCTGCCAATGTGAGCGGCTTATTTCAGCAGTCCTATCAGAATGTCATTGCTGTGCACCTGAACCTCACCAATCTATATTTGATAGATTGACGGATGTCGCTAGACCTATCAAGTGACAACATCATCACAAGAAGAAAGTTTCTGAAGCTGAATATCCCAAGGTCACTATCAATATGATCGGCAGAGGGAAAGCCTCGGCTCCTAATTCTGATGAATCAGAAAGAAGCCACTCTCCGACTGTCCGGGATATCTGTGACGAGTTTGAAGGGATATATCGCTGCACTCGCACCCGGACAGGAGTCATCCGCTCGGTTAATTATCAAAAGTTAGCTAAGAGGATTACTTCGGATGACGAACATTCAGCAATTGCTGATTCTCAATCATCAAGCTCCGTCATGACACGAGAAGCTCCCGCTTACATGACTGGAGGCCCCGACGACTTAGCAAAGAGAGTTGACGAGCATCAGGTCATGCTTCAAGCACAGCAAGAGACCCTTCTTCAGATGAAGGATATGTTAGCCCAGCTCCTTGCAGAAAAAGGCCAAAAGCCTGAATCTTCCCGGAGGACCATTTCAAAGGAAAAATAGAAGGCGCACGAGAATTCAGATCGTGAAACTCACAACCTGGAATCCTCTTCTGAAAACGAAAAGGAGATGGAAAGAGAGCTACATCCTCAGTCATCTAAAGTGGATGAGCTAGATGCCCGCCTTAATATAATCACCAACAGAAGCGAGCTTCCTGCTGAATGGGATACAGCTCCCTACCCGCCAAAATTTAAGGCCCCAACTCTGTAGCCTTTCGACGGTACAGGATCGCCAAACTAACACATCTACTAATTCAAGTCGCAGACTGGAGACATAGTGGCAAACAACGCTATCCTGACCCGTTTGTTCATCGGCACCCTTAAGGGTGTTACTTTCGAGTGGTTCATGAAGTTACCTGCTGGATCCATTCAAAAATGGGTAGATCTAGAAAGGCTATTCTTAGCCAGATTCTTTAAAGATGATACAGAAGTTTTCGTCCCAACCCTCCTGGCCACTAAGCAGAGGAAGGGAGAGTCCATCAAGACTTATATTGAGAGATTCCGCAGCATGGCATTACGATGCCCGTCAGGTATGACCCAATCAACTTTGGTTGAGACTTGCAGGCATAACTTACAGACCCAACTCCTCCCTCAAATGGGGATAGTGGAATGTCGCTCCTGGAGACAACTGGTTTCGTAAGGAGAACAATCCGAAGAAATCGTTGCTCGGGTCAAGGCTGAAGAAGCTACTCAACCCAAGCCACAACAACAACGCAATCAGAACAATGCCCCGTGCTCCAAGGGAAAGGAGACTTTGGCTGTCGACGCCAACACGCGCACACCACCTACAAAGCCAGGCAAAGTACCGAACCAACAAAGAGCGCCTAAGCAATACTCGTTCAAAGAGGAGCATGTGGACACTTTGTTCCAACTACTTTGGAAGAACAACAAACCGCAGCTCCCTGAG
This sequence comes from Asparagus officinalis, assembly GCF_001876935.1. Lineage (NCBI taxonomy): Eukaryota > Viridiplantae > Streptophyta > Magnoliopsida > Asparagales > Asparagaceae > Asparagus > Asparagus officinalis. Next base: position 120,220,000 of record NC_033800.1, read on the forward strand.
ATCAGAAAACCAGATGAAGCAGGAAAGGTGGATGACCCCAATTACTGTCGTTATCATAGGTTCTTGGGACATCCTATTAGACAATGTTATGTCTTCAAAGATATTTTATAAAATCTGGTGAATGCTAACGTGCTCACACTAAAGCCCGAGCAGAAGACCGTATCCACCAATTTGATAGCGGTCCAGTTCGGTGATTTCCCTCTAATAGCAGCTACAGACGGTGTTATCTCCATCCATAAAGGAGAAATGCACATGAAAAACACTGACTTACACAGGTAGAAGGACAGGGGATTGGTACCCCTCACTATCCTAAAAGGAGAGATCATGTGGGTCCATCCCGACCTGGTTGAAGACCAACAGTGGACGAGCACCTCGTCCAAAAAGAAGAGAGGCAAGGTTAAACCATCTAATATGATTAGCCCCTCCTTTAATGAGAATGATGATCATCTCAAACCTCTCACTGACTCAGAGGAAGAAAGGATTGTTCTTGCAGCATATTCGGGAGGCAATCTTGGCACCCGGTCAGGAAAAGCTTACCTGAAAGACTATGATCAGAATGCTCAAGAAGCAGAAAAACAACACTAAGACGCTGGGGGTCCTGTTCCTAAGAAGTTAGTTGACAAAGGGAAACAGAAGGAGACCCAGTACAATAAGAACCTTCTTCAAGGAGTTGGGGAATCGAGCGCTCCCTTCCAGTTCAACATCATTGCGCAATTGACAAACATACCAGCTAGGATTACCCTATATGAGCTCCTGAGGTTGTCTAAAACCACCAAGGAAGCTCTAATTGAAGCGTTGAAGAACACGGAGAGCTTTATTACTCAAGTCACTATGATCCCTGAAGCTGCTGAAGGCTAGTCTTGTATACAGTGTCTACAGGCAGCAAGAAGTTTACCCTGCATATCCTTCACTCATGAAGATATGCAAGTAAAACACAAGTATGACAGACCTTTGTACTACACAGGGTACATTGGGTCCTCGAAAATCAGCCGTGTTCAAGTTGACCCGGGCTCAGCACTCAGCATCATGCCTTACAGGGTCATGCAGGTCTTAGGGATTCCCATGCATCGGTTGAACACCACCCAGACCACTATCTTCGGTTTCAACACCAATAGTACCTGACCTATAGGGAAGATCAAGCTCAGGTGTCAAATCGTGGATCTCAAGTCCGAGGTGACATGTTACTGTTAGACCCTAGAGGGTGGTGATTAGGATCTTATGCTAATCTAATCCGATTTTATGCTAATTAAAACTAATTAACAAATTATTCTTGCAAGAGAGATATACAATATGTTACAAGCAAGAATAATTAATATGAACAAAAAGCAATATCCTAACAATGAGATATACTATGAGATATATGCAAGGATATATAATTAACACAAGGGTAAACAATCTAAACTAGATAGTGGGTAATATAATCAACAAGCAATATACAAAGGCGATATAAGATATGAACATAAAAATAAGTGCGCCAATGCAATTACAAACAAACGATATGATTACGGAGTTTGGTCCCCACGACCTACGTCTCCGCTCCTCACCTCGAGGAGATCTCCACTATCACAACCGGGTTTTCTACGTTTACCCGAACAACGTTTACACCACACAATATGATTTTCTAGTTTACCGAAAACTCTATAACTAACACACTCTTGTAATCCCACTCTACATCCTCTCAAGTGTTGAACTAGACGTGTCTCCCTTAAGTGCTCGGATACAACCTCTCCCTAGGTTCATCAACCAACGCCACTCCTCTTGGGACGATCCCCGACTCTCGCCACACACTTCTCTCGGTGTATAAGTGTATTACAAAGTGATTCTCACAATAAGCACAATACAAAGTGTTTGTTCTCTATAATGGATGAGAACAAATTATAAGCTCACTCTCTAAGTTACACAATCCCACAACCTAATTATACTATAAATGTAAATACAATAAGCTCAATGGTTGTGTATGTGTAAACAAAGAGAAAATAAAATCAACTAAACTCAATATGAACACTAGCTTAATAAAATAACAATCAAACAATATAAAATATAAAGCTAGATTGAGTTTAGAAAACTTCTCAATAGATCAAGAGTGGAAAGAGAAGAGTTGGATGCTCAAACACCAAATAGATGATCTCCTCAAGCTCTTGTGGAATTGATTCACAAAACCGAAACACTCAAATGCTTAAAAGCTTATAAACACACTTTAAACAAACTTAAACCCTTGATTAAAACTTTGTTAAACATCTTGGATTGCTACTGAAAACTAAGGTATAAGGGGGTATTTATATGAAACCCCAAAGCCAAGAGAAAGCCAAGAAAAGATAAAAAAACCAGCTCAACAACGGCTCTGGAAACTAGCCGTTGGAGCAGATTTGATAGTGCGACGGTCGACCGCGGCGGTCGACCGCGAAGGTCATCAAAGCAGAGAAAACTTTCAGAGAGTTCAACGGTCAATCGTGGCGGTCGACCGTGGGAATTTTTAGCTTGATGGTCGACCGCCACGGTCGACCGTGAAAGTTTCTGCTGCCCACTAAGAGAAAAACATAGGCGCGGTCGATCGTGGCGGTCGACCGCAAACTGATATAAAATATTTCAGGTTTGAAAGTAAAATGCTGATTTTAAAACCATGTTTAAAAATATCAAATAAATTCCAAAAATTATGAAACTTTTGGGAAATGATTGTAGGCATGATAATAAACATGCTACAAAAACTGGTTTTTAAAAAGGACCTCCCAAATGAAAAATATCATCATTTTACAAAATAGTTCAAAACATAAAAATGTAAACATATGAATTTTGATATTTTGGCTAAACCATGTTTTGAAACAATACAAAATGATTTTATAGACTTAATAGAAGATGTAAACTATTGTTATGAAGTCTATAAACAATGAATATAGTATTTTATCAAAATACATATATAATACACTAAAACATGGTTTCATGGAACTAAATAAAATTGATATTGATGAAATCATATAAATGTATATAAGTATGAAACAAAATTATTTTTTCCAATTGTATTCAATTGTTTCATAGTAAAACTTGAAAACTATCAAACCAAAATATATATGTATATATATAACTATATATATACATGGAAACCAATAAATGTGTGTGTGTATGATATTGAGCTTAAAGTACCAACACACATAATATAACACATAAACTAAATGTTACCCAAGCAATCTTGATCTTCATTAAGCTTGACTTGGTACACTTGCGGATGAAGCTTGAACTTGGATCTTCAACTTGAATTGTACATAGATTCACCTACTATTCTGTCAACCTCCATTGGATATGATCGTTAATGCTTGATTCCATCCATCCTCTAACATATTGTTTGTCTACAATAAATAACAAAATACAAACACTAGATAAATAATATTAGATGTAAATTATTTGTTAAATCATCATCAAAACAAGAAGGCCAACAATTACATCATAGACGCAGACATGTCCTACAATCTATTGTTAGAACGACCATGGATTCACGCGAACCGCATTGTCCCGTCTACCCTGCATCAGGTCATGAAGTATGCCAATGATGAAGGAGAAGTTTAAACCCTGATTGCGGAAAAGTACCCCTTCAGAGGAGTGAAAATTTTCCATACGGATTCTGTCTTCTACTCAGAATCACAGGAGAAAGAAGATGTTGACAGTAGTAATAAAGCCGACGTCGAGCTAGACCCTGAAGAAGATTGTCCATGGGAGTTGAATTTAAATATAATGGGTCAGGTCGAGAACAATAATAATGTACCGAGTTGTTAGACCCTAGAGGGGGGGGTGATTAGGGTCTTAGCTAATCTAATCCGATTAAATACCAATTAAAACTAATTAATAAATATATTCTTGCAAGATAGATATACAAAGAGTTATGTGCAAGAATATGCAATATAAACAATAAGATATATCCTATATGATGAATTATATATATATGCAAGGATATATAAACTAACACAAGGGGTAAACAATATGAACTAGATAGTGGATCATATAAATAATGAGACAATGGCGAAATGAGCAATGAGCATAAATAAGAATAAACGCCAAAGCACATTCAAACACACAATATGATCACGGAGTTCGGACCTTCCGTCCTACGTCTCCGCTCCTCACTCCCGGGGAGAAATCCACTATCACAACCGGGTTTTCTACGCTCACCCGAATAACGTTTACACCTCACAGTGTCGGTTTTCAACGCTCACCAAACAACGTCACTCCTCACACTCGGTTTTATAGTTCACCAAAAACTTCACAACACACTCGGTTTTCTAGCTCACCGAAAACCTTACACCACTCATAATGTAACAAATATAAATTTGTTCTCTACAATAGATGAGAACTCAATTAAGCACAAACTCAATGTTACAATCTCTCACAACCCTAATATACTATGTATGCAAATACAATAAGCTCAAGTGGGTGTGTGTAACAATGAGATAATATAATCAAATCTAAACTCAATATAAAAACTAGCTTTAAAGAATGATAATCAAATAACTAAGCAAATGTAAAGCTAGATAGAGTTTAGAAAACTTCTCCAATAGATGACAAGATGGAGAGATGGAGATTGGAGCCCAAACAAGAAGATGATCTCCTCCACTTGTGACCGGTCCGGTCGACCGGAGTACTGTAGCAGTGCGCAGCTGTTTTGTAAAATCAATTTTAAATAGTAAATGAACTCCAAAAATTATGAAATTTTGTGGGAATGTTCTAGACATGTATAATAACATGTCAGAGAAAGAATTTATGAAAAATATTTTCCCAGTTGAGAGAAATAAATGTTTGAACACAAAAATACAGTTTCTGAAAATCTGCTATGATACACGATTTTGTAAAATCAATTAGGCACAGTAAATCAACTTCAAAAATAGTAAAATTTTGAGGAAGGTTTCTAAACATGTAGATAAATATGTCAAAGAAAGAATTTCTTGAATATCATTTTCCATTTATGAAAACTCATCTATTTTGTAAAACATGCACGAACATGCACGAATGAAAATTATGATTTTGTAAATTCCATTAAACATAACAAATCAATTCCAAACTTGATGAAACTTTGAGAAATGTTTGTAAACATGAAAACAAACATGTTAGAAAAAGAATTTCTCAATTTTCATTTATAATTTGTGAAAAACACTGTATTCTGCAAAAGCACTAAAAGACGTATATATGAAAAACATGTGATTGTTATTTTTGACTCAAAACAAGTTTTGAAAACTTATGGAATATTTATATGGACATAATAAAAGTTGTTTATGATGTAAATATAGTCCAAAACTTATTTTGCATAAAAACACTTATAGTTACGAAAATCACAAATATATATGTGTGTGTATGTTTGAGCTTATAGAATTAACACACATGATATAAACCTATACTAAATATACCCAAGCAATGATCTTGATCTTCATTGTAGCTCAACTTGGTACACGTTGTGGATGAAGCTAAACTTGGATCTTGAACTTGAATTGTACGATGCTTCACTCCATAATTCCGCCAACCTCCATTTGATATCATCGTTATGGCGCAATCCATCCATCCTCCAACAATGTTGTTTGTCTACAATACATAGGAAAACACAAACACTAGACAAACAACATTAGTAGTAAATTGTTTGTAAATCATCATCAAAACAAGAAGGCCAACACGAGTGAGGGCGAGTGGTGCATTAATGAAGATTTTATTTTGGCATACTTGTCTGATGTGTCCTCTAAAAATGATCAAATAGAGAAAGATCTTAATACAGGTACCGACCCATAGCACATATTGTACACAGAGGCATCTCTCACATTACGGATTAAGTCATCCTTCGTTTCAGATGAAGAAGTAGAAGATGCCCAGAAGGCTTTCTTTAATGTCCCGTCCAAAAGGAAAGGGCAGAAGCCGATCCATTTCGGTAAAGTTAAACCTGAATTACTCAAATGAGAAAGTTCAGAAGAAGATAATGGGATTCCTCAATTCTATTACCATGAGCCCAATTCTATACATCTGATGAAACGAATGGGATATAACTTTAATAAAAAAACAGGGTTTAAACTTCAGGAAAGGAAGGCGAACGCCTGTTCGAATGTCTCTCACTCCCGAAGGAAAACATCTGGATTATTATCAAAAACCCGGAAGAGGTGTGGGCTACGTCACAACTCCCTCCCTTTCAGAAAATAAAGCCAGTAACTATCTATGTCAGGATCATTCATCTGGAACATCATCGTGGGAATCCGATGTTAGCGTCGGACCTTTCTTTAGAAGTTTGACCGTGAACATGGTTTCAACTAGTCATCCAGATGAAGAGGTAGGGGGTGACGAAGAATTGACTGAATCAACCAATGACCACTGGATCAAACACCTTAACATCTTGTGGGACATGCGTTTCGAACAGCGCGAACCGCCTACTGAAGATAAAGTGATCCAGGTCAACATGGGAGATGAATCCGACCCTAAGCCTATCTTCATAAGTGAAAGCTTATCACCATCCGAGAAAGAGGACCTTATATCTCTCATCCGAGAATATATAGATGTCTTCGCTTGGAATTACGAATATATGTCTGGCCTTGACCCAAAAGTAGCCATGCATCGTCTCAACATTGATCTGGATGCAAGACCCGTTAAACAACAACAACGTCGGTTTCGTCCAGAGATCATGGAAGCAATTGAGTCGGAAGTCAGAAAGCTTATAGACTCAGGCTTTGTCAGAGAGGAACAATACCCGAACTGGGTTGCTAATATTGTTCCAGTTCCTAAGAAAAACGGTAAGGTCCGAATATGTATTGACTTTCGTGACCTCAATGCAGCTTATCCAAAAGACGAATTTCCACTCCCCATCACGGACGTCATGCTCGACAACACCTACGGATATGAGAGGATATCTTTCATGGATGGATTCTCTGGGTATAATCAGATCAAGATGTATCCTAAGGACGAAAAGCATACTGCTTTTAGAATACCACTGGGGGTATATTGCTATATAGTGATGCCCTTTGGATTAAAAAAAGTAGGTGCAACTTATCAACGTGCATTGAACACCATCTTTCATGAACATCTGCGTAAGAAGATTGAATGCTACGTTGATGACATAGTAGTGAAAAGCCAACACAAAGGTGATCATCTTACAGACCTGAAGACAATGTTCGAAATCATGCGAGCACATCAGCTGAAGATGAATCCGACAAAATAATTCATTAGGGTATCGAGCAGAAAATTCCTAGGAGTTATAGTTACATCCAAGGGAATTTCTCTTGATCCAGAGAAAGTTCATGCTATCCAAGGCATGTCACCTCTGAAGAATCTCAAAGAACTTAGAGGTTTGTAAGGCAGACTAGCTTACATCCGGAGACATATCAAATCTCTCGGGACGATGCCAACCTTTTTCTAAGCTCATAAAGAAGGGAGTATCGTTTGTTTGGGATGGAAAGTGTCAAAGAGCAATTGAGGAGATTAAGAGATACCTCACTCAACCGCCGGTTCTTGTGGCCCAAATATCAGGAAAACCATTCTTGTTAAATGTGAGAACCATGGACCATTCTCTTGGAGCTTTATTAGCCCGGAACAATGACCAAGGGCAAGAGCAAGCCATCTATTACTTAAGTAGAACTATGATGGGAGCTGAACACCGATATAATTCGGTCGAAAAAGAATGTCTCACTTTGGTATTTGCGGTCCAAAAGATGTGACACTACCTGGTTGGACAAATAATCCATATCATCTCTAAGGTAAATCCTTTGAGAGTCCTGATGATGAAACCGTCGTCTCTGAATTGTGGGCTGGCGAAGTGGGCAATCCTCCTATCACTATACGACATGCAATTCATGCCCCAAAAGGCTGTTAAAGGTCAAGCTTTGGCGGATTTCCTAGCCGATCATCCGGTATCAGGAATGTCAAAGTTGTATGAAGAATTGCCTAATTAAGTTGTCGAAGCTTGCGTAACTCAAGAAGTTATACAGGTGTGGAAGTTATTCTTCGATGGTGCATCCAGAGCAAACTCTCATGGAGCAATTACTATGGGAGTAGGAGTAATATTCATTTCTCCAAACGGTCATGTGATCCCAAGGGGATTTTTCCTGATTGAGCCTTGCACCAACAATGTAGCTGAGTATAATGCTCTGCTATTAGGAATGCAATTTGCAGAAGAGCTCAACATTGCACCAACAATGTAGCTGAGTATAATGCTCTGCTATTAGGAATGCAATTTGCAGAAGAGCTCAACATTCGACATCTCGAGGCTTTGAGTATAATGCTCTGCTATTAGGAATGCAATTTGCAGAAGAGCTCAACATTCGACATCTCGAGGCTTACAATGACTCTCAGCTGATCATAAATTAAGTTCGAGGAGAATACAAAGTGCGCAATAAGGATCTGATCCCGTACTACTTCGCAGTGCTAAAGCAAGCTAAGAAGTTCGAAGGTTTCTTCATTGGATATATTCCACGAGCTCAGAATGCTTATGCAGACGCCTTAGCTTCGCTGGCAACCTCACTAGCATTACCCCCAGGGGCTGAAACAACGATTCATGTCACCGGATGCAAATTATATTGTTCCAAGCTTCCTCTAGAAGAACATTCAGACAAAACAATGACAGGAGAAGTCTGCACAATCTCAATGGAATTTGAACCCAGGGATTAGATGTTCCCATATATCGATTATATCTTATATGGGATTTTTCCCGGTAATTCTAAGGAAGCGGCCACAATCAAATGAAAGGCCATCCGATTCTATTGCGACACGGTTTCCCAGATCCTGTATCGTAAATTACATGATGGAGTTTTGCTTCGATGCCTCTCTCAAAAGGAAGCAAAAGAGGCCCTTAAGGAAGCTCACGATGGAATGTGCGGAGCTCATCAACCCGGGGCTAAATTGGGAGATCGCCTCCGACGAATTGGCTATTATTGGCCAAAAATGTTTTCAGACGTAGTTGACTATGCTAAATGTTATCACGCATGTTAAATTCATGGTGACTTTATCCATCAAGCGCCAGGGAACCTACATCCCACATCTACATCTTGGACGTTCGAAATTTAGGGTATGGATGTCGTGGGACCAATCTCGCCTCCGACTTCCAAGGACACCGGTTTATTTTGATCGTGACTAATTACTTCTCCAAATGGTCGGAGGAAATCACACTGAAAGAAGTCAAGACTTCGAATGTGATTAAATTCATTAAACATCATGTCATTTACCACTTTGGAGTCCCGAGACGAATAGTTCATGACAACAGGACACAATTTGTTAGCTTTGGATTTCAGAGATTTTGTGATAAGTTTAGAATCCAAAGTATTGCATCTACGGCATATTATTCGCTAGCAAATGGCCTCGCAGAAGCTTTTAACAAGACCATCGTGAAGCTTCTCAAAAAGTTTGTTTCCAAGAGCTGACGCGATTGGGACGAAAGACTCGGCGAATGTCTGTGGGCCTACCACACAACGGTGAGGACCCCTACAAAAGCTACGTCATTCTCTTTGGTATACGGTTGCGAAGCTGTGCTACCATTAGAAATTTAGATCCCTTCCCTGAGAGTCACTATCGTAACTGGAATGACAAAGGAAGAAAATATCAACTGCGCCTTCAGGAACTTGAAGCCTTAGACGACAAGCGACTTCAAGCTCAGCAGCAGATCGAGTTGTATCAAGCCCGGATTTCTAAAGCCTATAACAAAAAGTTTAGAAAACAGATATTTAAGAAAGACGATTTGGTCTTAGCCGTAAGATGACCCATGGTGATGACACACAAAACCAAAGGAAAGTTCAATCCCAAATGGGAAGGGCCATTTGTAATAGAATTAGTCTATTCGAATGGAGCTTATTGCCTCATCGATCAAAAAAGAGACATGCTCATGATGCCAATTAACGGGAAGTTCCTTAAGAGATACTTCACGTAAGTCATGTAGCCACCTCTTTTTCTCTCAAACTTCAATCAAGTCAGGCCAGGGGTTGCCAATTCAGAGTGTATTTCCAGAATAAATATTTAATTTTCCTGTTTTGTATATCGTCATGTTAACACTTCACCTCTGACTATTGAAATTTTCTAGAATTATTCTAAGCGGTACTAAAGAGAATATCGAGTTCATGCTAAGTTAACACTACACTTATGGCATTTGCAATACTGTTCATTGTCCTAAATGGAAATTCAACAACAAAGAGATGATGGAAAACAAAATGATATCATTTTCATTCAATTTTGATAACTTGATACAAAGTGACGAGAATTGGAATGAAGATGATACAAAATTATTCCCCAGCTAAAAGACATACAAAATTTAAAAATCAAGACTCATCAGCCTAAAGGACTTGAGCTTGGACTTCAACGCTGATATGTTCTCCTCACAAGTCTTTTTGACTTCTTCGCTTATCTTGCTCCTGAGCTCCTCTTCACCAGGTGCTGCTTCAGCAATCTCTCGTCAAATCTTATCGGCGGCAACGATCTCATTACAGTAGTCTTTGAGAAGTCCATCACAGTGAGCAGCTAGTCCTTTTATGACTTCCATATCGTCAGCCAGCTGGGCATTCCTCTGAGATAGCTTAACATCCATGCGAGCGAGTTCTGCTGTAGCATCCCGGATACCCATAGCGAGGCTTCCCATGTCTATTTGTATTTGAAGGTGCTCCTCACGCAGGCTAGCAATACGAGACTCTTTCTCGGATAAGCTCTTTTGAAGAACTTCATGGTGCTGTTCTCTCGAAACTCTGGCCGCAGAAAGAGCCTGGTCCACTTCTTCACCCAAATCATCGCACTGAAGGATCGAAAGCATCTCTAATTCTATTTCCAAAATGATGATACCTTCCGTACAGTTCGTAGTCCATAACGCATTCCCATGACTTCTGATGTCCGTTAAGCTTTGAGTCAGGAGGGTTCTAAAACACTCAAAGGGGACTCGCCCTAAGCTAACAATATCAATTGTAAACTTTATTTTCATTTCTAGTTGTCTAATGCACTCTCTCAAAGCTCTTGAATGTGGGGGAGGAGTAGTTGGATAAATCAGACCTGTATACTCATTACAAGTAGATTAAGGAACAACCTCGGAAGGAAAGTCTTCATGTGTACCCTGATCCTTGAGTAGAGGAGAAGACGCAGATTCTAAACCCCCAGTGGGCAACATCTTTTCGACTCCCGTACCCTTAGGAATGGAAGGAATTGAGCGAAGCACTTCGTCCTCTCTGTCAGTCAAGAGCGCGACAGGTGCAGACTTCATGGCATCCCCCATTAGCTTGGGCCTCTTAGAGTTTTTGGCTGCAATGGACTTTCGCTTGTGAATTCTTCTATCATATTTGCCTTCTTCTTCAGCAGTAAGGGCCTTCTTCCCTGACGATATTAAGGAGCGAGGCTCAAGAGCGGGTGCTCCCTCAAGAATTTCTTTAGTGGTCTCTTCTTCAGAAGGCTTAGCAGCTAGTAACTCCTTTGGGATTTCTCCAACTCCGGCTGCTTCTCGTTCACAGGATAGATACTCCTCTATTCCCGGTAACGAGTCTTGGTGGAACTGGTTCTCGATTTATATAATTCCTGAATCTCGTCTATGCATGAAGTGTATACATCATATTCTGGGATTCGAGAAGCCTCACTAAACCAATCGCGAAAGTCCACAATGGTGGAACAACCGGGCGGTGAATTGGGTAAGGTGAAGTGCGCGTGAGTCCCTCCGGCAGAGAAGAAGTACCACACGCGACCCCCTTCATACAAATTTCCAATTTGAACCAATGTCGGGTTAGGATTTCCAACATAAAGTTGATCATATCCAAATTGCCTGGCGAATCGAGAAGGCATGTAAGGTTCAATGACGCACTTCTCCCTCAAACGAAAGACCAAATAACCCAATCTGATCATGAGGAGCCACCTGAAGGTGCCTTCTTCCAACGATGACGAGCCATCAGAAAGCACATCCGTAAAGCTCATGCATTCTTCTTCAGCTCCATCGAAGTCAGGAGCGCAACAGAAAATTTGGTCATTATCTTCATGAGACAAAAGTTGTCGAGCCTTGACTATGTAGGTATTAGTTCATGTGGTCGACTCCAATATCTGTACAAAGGGAATATGAGCTTCATTTTCTTTAGCAACCCCTGTCATCAACGAAGGGCAATGCAGCGCGAACCAGGCCACCAAGTACGTATACGGCACTGGTACACATGGTTGGGGAGTTTTCCAAGCTTTCCTCCCAGTAACCTTAATTCACTGGGCGCCAACAAGTTCAGAGGTCAACGTCCATAAGCTACTCTGTACGCAGCCTACCATAGCAGTGAAAAGGCTCACTGGCCTCCCATGAGCTAATAAAATAGCTGGGTACACAACCTCAGCTAATATCACCTCGACTGACTTCAATGGTACTATGCACCATTTTAACCAAATTATGAGGAAGCCAGTGAGAAGAGTCATGTCAGAAATAGGAGCTGTGGCTTGGTAGTGAAAACTCTCGAATTTGACACCAGCCTCAAACCCATCTTCTATGTGCTCAGACTTGTAAATAGCGTTGGAAGCCTTAATTCGGGCCTTAACGCTTTTAGGAGAAATAGCAGCAAGTCGGGTCATGACCTCAATTTTCTGACCTAAGTTTTGAAAGAGATAGCCCGCCCATGCAGTATGCATAAGACCCCCTCTGTGCATCCCAACAACCTGAGCACATATGTGGAAGTGGCACATCGGCTCCCAAAAAGTGGCATAAACTTCTGGGTGTGCCGCCCTCAAAAGAGAGAGCTCTTCAGTGGTGGGGATGAATTCTTCATAGGGTATCTGACCGAATGGCAGCCTCGATACCGCTTGCATCTCATGAAGAGCGAAGCCTAACTCCCTTATAGGTGTGAAGAATGTGCAGCTATCCGAGTTGTATCTCTCCAGCATGACGAAGAAATTGGGATAACTTTGAACAATCCCACGTCGAGAAGCCAACACCGGGATTGTGAGACCCGATTGAGCGAACGGTTCCTTAAGTTCCTCAAGAACAAAATCCACCATCCGAGTTCACCACCCCCCTTCTCCAGAACAAACCCATCCTAGGGATCTGAACGTTTACGCAGGGAATACCCTGAGCCGCAATGAACTGGTGAATGAAGACATTCGCTGGAAGTAGCACTTCTTGAGCAAGATCTTTTTTTCAAATAAGTCGGGCCTCAAACCCTTGAGTTGTCCCCCAATTTGTGTGCGAGCTTGTCGACCAAATCCAAGCGACACATTTTCTTTCTCCTTGACTAGATCAAAAGTCAAACCTCGGCGGCAGCTCACATTTAAGAAGTAGGAGAGTGGATACATTCTCTTCATATTTGGGAGAAATAGGAAGCAGTTATTGACTCTCCGTAGTAGCTTTGAATCTTCTGCATATATAAGATTGTCATCGGCTGCTATATGATCTCCAAATATGAACGCTAGTTTAGGGAATTGATCATGGCCGACAGGAGTCTCCAGATCTAAGTCGGTGATCAAAGCTCTGAGAGTAGAGCATAAGGGAAATATGATCATATGTGTTCTCTCTGAATCAGGGAAAGTGCACAACAGAATTCTTCCATGAAGACTGGAAACTTCATTCTTGTCAGAGCCGCCAATGTACCCAAAATGATGCTTCTGCGAAAGCGGCACATTCGGAAAGAATACTGCAAAGTCAAAATCAAAGATTAGCAGCTAAAGTAAGTTGTTGACATAAATACAAAAGAAGAAACTAAAAACACAGAGGTTAAGACCCATGTGTTAAAACTTAAACACAAGGGCCAGCCTTGTGTTATAAATCTTAAACGCAGGAGTCGAGACATGCGTTATAAAGCTCAAACGTGAAGGCCAAGACCCACGTTTAGAGTTCAAACGCAGGAGTCGAAACATACGTTATAAAGCTCAAACGCGAAGGCAAGACCCACGTTTAGAGTTTAAACGCAGGAGTCGAGACATGCGTTATAAAGCTCAAACGCGAAGGCCAAGACCCACGTTTAGAGTTCAAACACAGGAGTCAACGCTGCATTTCATGACTAACGCAGAGTCCTAACTCTGCGTTTCCATTAAATAGAAACAAGTAATCTTCCTCGTTGTCAGGAACCCATCTAGGGTTTTCAGAAAACTTGTTAAAACAAGTTATTATAATCACCACCTACCACGGCAGGAAGGCCCACGCGACGGTGACGATGACAACGATGTTCCCGCAAAAACAAGAACACCGACGGCGTCCTCGGCTGACGGCGTTTCGAAAGTCATTCCAGCGACCTTCTTAGAGCCAGAGCTCATTCTTCGTGGCGCCATTGATGCAATCAGTCGAAGAAGATGCTTTTGGTCGGAGAGGACGAAGTTTGCCTGAAATCTTGTCTAAATCAAACGAGCGTTCTCGTTCTTAGAACTAAGCCAAAAATAGAAAGAGTCGAATGACTCTTGACGTGACCACACAGGTCTATTTATAATAGCCGTTAAGTTGTTAAAGTGGTACGGGATTCTAGGAAAGAATCCCAACCATTTTCCGAAATGTAACCTTCAGCGTTTATGGATAAAGTCAGTTAAGACTTTAACCTTAACGCAAAGTTCACCTCCGCGTTCAACTTCCCAAACGCTAGGCCCAGACCGACGTCATGAGAGTTCATAACTTCACGTTTCGAACCTCAAACACAGAGGTCATCTTTGCGTTATAATTCTTCCGAACGAAGGATCCACCCTTGTGTTTTCAAACATGATACTTAGTCTCTAAGGTCATGAATCCTTTTAACAGAGTGTTAATCAAAACCTCTGAATCTCTTCAACAAAATCAAAGTCATTTTCAATTGGCAAATCTTTCGTCAGATTAACACTACACTTCTGATGATCATCATCCCCACAGAGTTGGCATCTAGCCAGTATTTCTCCCAATGTGATGACAATTCTGTTAAAACCAACTTATCGATTCTCGTTAATAAAACGACAAGTCTCCAAAATCATTCAAATCATGGTCTATTTACTGACTCTCCTCAGCAGAGTAGTAAATAACTAATCTATCAACTCCCTTCAGCGGAATGATAAAATTCTTAAAATCTTGTTCAAATCACAAGTATCACAATTCACCGCTCCGATGATAAATCATTTAGCAATTCTCCCTAGCGGGACGCTATGCCCCCCAAATTGTGTTCCAATCACATAAATGTTTTTCTCGTCACGTTAATATCACACATCTGACAAAATTAACTTATCGACTCTCTCTAATAGAGCGATAAGTCCTCAAAATTACCCCGATCGCAATATCTTTCCTCGTCATGTTAATATACACCTCTGAAAAAATTAACTTATCGACTCTCTCCAATAGAGCGATAAATCCTCAAAATTACCCCAATCGTAATATCTTTCCTTGTCACGTTAAAATTACATCTCTGAAAAATCAACTTATCGACTCTCTTCAATAGAGAGATAAGTCCTCAAAATTATCCTGTTCGCAATATCTTTCCTTGTCACGTTAAAATTACACCTCTGACAAAATCAACTTATCGACTCTCTCCAATAGAGCGATAAGTCCTTAAAATTACCCCAATCGTAATATCTTTCCTTGTCACGTTAAAATTACACCTCTAACAAAATCAACTTATCGACTCTCTCCAATAGAGCAATAAGTCCTCAAAATTACCTCGATCGTAATATCTTTCCTTGTTACATTAAAATTATACTTCTAACAAAATCAACTTATCGACTCTCTCCAATAAGAGCGATAAGTCCTCAAAATCGCACTGATCATAATATTTTCCTTGTCACGTTAATATTTCACCTCTGACAATCCAATCCGTCTATCAATCCTTTTTAATAGGATGATAGGTCTACAAATAGCTGTTACGTTAACATCTCACCTCTAACAGTTCAAAACCCCTCTTTGAACCTTTTTATTCCTTTACATAGGAATAGCAAGTGTTCTCATAAAATCCCTAGCGGGTTTTTTTCCAGAATTATCCCTAGTGGTAATAAGGAAAATTTGTGAACTCCACTCCATGTGAGAGTTCACGCCAAGTTAATACTACACCTCTGGCACTTATAGACTTCTTTCAGTGTTTAGAGTAAAGGCATAACACAGGAAGAATTCTACTGATTAGTCTTATTCTGGGAGAATAACAAGTATTTATCCCCAGCAGTTGGAAATTTTCTGGAGTTATCTCAAATGATAATAAGGAAAATTTTCTAAATCAGGCCTATCACGAAAATCTGTGGTAAGTTAGGATCACACCTCTGGCATTTCTCGTAATTTTATTACTTCAGATCAAAACATGACATATGTAAGAAATACTGAAAAACCAATATCACTTTTTATTCAAGAGCCAAAAGAAAGTGATACAAAGCAGAGTTGTTCTTATGAAAAAGAATAATACAAGATCAAATCAAAAGAAGCAAGTCGAGCTTTAAAATCAGAGAGTTTTTTCTCATAATTGGCCCGTACAATAGCTTCAGCCTTCCTCCGCAGCTCGTCCTCAGTTGGTGCTACTACAGCAGCTACCTCCTTCTTCGCTCTTTCAAGAGCCTGAGCTTCTTGATGATAACTTAAAAGGGTGTCTGCATTTTTGGCACTAAGTATATTAATAACGGATTCTTCACGAGATAGTTGAGCCTTCAATCTCAGTACTTCCTCCTCAGCTTCAACAAGCTTTGTACGAATGAGGTCCAGAGAAGTAGTGGAGAGCTCCAATTCTTTTTGTCTCAGACTGCTTTGCTCTTGCAAGTGTGTAACCTGAAGCTCTTGCTCAGCCAGACCCCGCTCAATTGCTTCACGGCGAGCCACTTCCTCAACTTGGAGGTTAGCAAAAGTAGACACAATCTGTGTCTGAATGTCTACATGACTGAGGTCCTCTAAGTGTTTGAGTTGTGCTTCTAGGTGAGAAATGGCTTCCGAACAAAGTTCAAAGCACTAGGCATTGCTCACACTTTTAATTCCATTTAAGCCTACTTCTAAGAGAGACTTAAAGGAATCAAAGCGTCCCCGACCAGCCATGACAACCTCAATTACTTTCTTTGCAAGCTGTTCAAATAACCCAGTGAGATTTAGAGGAAGTCAGGAGCATCTGTCAGGCTAGAAACAGCAATCGGAGACGACTCCATAGCCTTGGAAGCAGACGTATCGAGATGTGGGTTGGCAAGCGACCTGGACGTAGAAGTCGCGGAAGCAAAAGAAACATCCAAGTGGGAAGGACTTGATGTCAAGGCCATCATTGCCCTCGCCTGAGATGTACTTAGTACAGCTCCTGTTGGTGTAAGCGATATCTTCAGCAATGTTGCCGGTAGAGTGGTTGTCATTGGTAATCTAGGCAAAGGCTGCTCTTGTAAAGGAGTCGACACCTGCACAAGCTGCTGTTCCGGGGGAGGAGTTACGGCGGTAGTCTCAAGAGTGGGTGAACCTACATGCAAAAATGGTCGGAACGTGGAAGGAACATGCAGAGGAATTCGAAATAAACTAGGCTTACCGGTGATAGAAAAAGAGATATGAGTGGATGCTTTATCTGATGCAACTTTGGGAGCAATGTCAAAAGTTGTGATGTCGTCAATTGAATCATGCTCTTCATCCTCTTCATCACCACTTCTGACGTTATCAACATTAGCGCTTCCATCACCTTCATCATTATCAACTACATCACCAGTCAAGGAGGCTTCATAATCCACTTCCTCTTTGTCATCACGTATAGCTGAAGACTCGGGAAGACTTGTGACGGCAGCTTATTTAGTCATGAGTCTCGTTGTCGGACTAAGACTTGAATCGCCAGCCTATGGCATTAGTACTGAAGGAGGAGGGGATGGATTCTCTTCAAGGCCCTTTGGTTCTAAGTCAGGAGCCCTAGGAGAGTCTATTACCGGAGTAGATTTCGCATCTGTAGTCATTAATCCACCATCTTTGTCCTCAGAAGGATGGTAAGAGGAAGCTTCACTCGATAAGGTGGGACCACTTGAACGTAGCCCAGCTCTGTGTGGTAGGCCTGCGACTGAAGACTCTTGTTGTTCTTCTCCTTCTGTAGCCTTGATAGCATCGGCCATCAATTTTGGTTTCTGTTGGCCTTTAGCAGGAGGAGACTCAACCATCAACTTTCAGCGAGTCCGCTTATTGTACTGACCAGTTTCATCCGTTGAAAGAGTCCTCTTTCCAGCCGCTCGTGTTGTGGGAGTATCTACCACTTGTGGTTCTTCCACCAGAATAGGCTCAGCTGCTTTTTCCTCTTCTTGCCCAGCAGATGGATCCTCGAAAGATAAGTACTCGTCAATCCCTCACAGACGAGATGTCTTAGACCCCCTCCTTAAAGCATACATACGTCTGATTTCCTTCAGACAAGATGTATTCAAGTTATAGCTGGAGATCTGAGAATCAGCAGAGTACCAATTATAGAAACCCATGGAGGTGTAGGAGTTGGGCGTCTTATGGGGAAGCTTGAAGATAGCCTTGGTGCAACCAGCCACCGAATAGTACCAGGCCCTTCCTCCTTCATGTAGATTGCCCACAATCGCCACTTGAGGTCGAGCATTCCCGACGTATAGCTGGTCATACCCAAATTGTCGAGCAAACCTATATGGTTGATAAGGCTCAATGAAGCACTTGCCACCCTGCCTAAAAATCAAGTAGCCCGGCCTAATGTAGAGCAGCCAACGAAAAATACCCTCATTCAGTTGAGTGAATCCGTTAGAACCTGCCACATCCTGGAACGTCGCTCTGTACACCCCACCTTCAAAATCAGGGAAGCAACAGAAAATGTGATAATTAGTGTCCCGTGACAAGATTTGGTGAATCCTAACCATGTAAGACCCCTCCCACTTTGCAAATTCCAGTCGTTATACAAGTGGGATGAATGAATCCTCTTGAGGAGAAGCCGCACTTATCAATGAGGGACAGTGGGACACGTACCAAGCAATCAGATAAGTATAAGGCAGTGGCACTCGGGGATTTGGAGTTTTAAAAGTCTTGCCTTCGCCAGACTCCACCTCCATAACATTAACAAAATCCAGCGCCAATTTGCAAACCCGTTCTGTAGGCAGCACACCATGGCAGAAAGAAGGTTCAGTGGCCTCCCATGCGCCAAGAGAACAGCTGGATAAATCATCGTAGCAGCAAGAGCATCAATTGGCCTGGTGGGAATGACACATCGCTTGAGCCACAACATCAGAAATCCCGCTAACAGTGCCATATATGAAAATATGGATCTGAGCTTGATAGTGGAAGCTTTCAAACTCCGTGTGAGCAGTGAAAATGTCCTCTTTGGCCTCATTCGTATAATGGGAGGTAGCAGCATCGATTCGAGTCTGAATCTCCTCCAAAGTGTATTAGACCCTTTGGAGGGGGGGTGATTAGGGTCTTATGCTAATCTAATCTGATTTTATACCAATTAAAACTAATAATAAGTTATCCTAGCAAGTATGAAATACAACAAGATATATGAGCTAGGATAAGCAATATATGAAATACATTGCTAATCACCGCGAGCCACTTTAGAGGGGGGTGATTAGGGTCTTATGCTAATCTAATCTAATTTTATACCAATTAAAACTAATAATAAGTTATCCTAGCAAGTATGAAATACAACAAGATATATGAGCTAGGATAAGCAATATGAACAATGAGATATATCCTAGCAATGAGATATACTATGAGATATATGCAAGGATATACAAATTAACACAAGGGTGAAATAAATATAAACAAGATAGTGGATGATATAAATAAAGAGCAATGGACAATGGCGACAAGAAATATAAACATAAGAGAAGT
Source organism: Asparagus officinalis (assembly GCF_001876935.1). Taxonomy (NCBI): domain Eukaryota; kingdom Viridiplantae; phylum Streptophyta; class Magnoliopsida; order Asparagales; family Asparagaceae; genus Asparagus; species Asparagus officinalis. The sequence continues at coordinate 120,239,636 of NC_033800.1, forward strand.
GCGCCAAAGCAAACTCAAATACACGATATGATCACGGAGTTCGGACCTTCCGTCCTACGTCTCGGCTTCCCACTCCCGGGGAGAAATCCACTATCACAACCGGGTTTTCTACGCTCACCCGAATAACGTTTACACCTCACAATGTTGGTTTTTAACGCTCACCGATCAACGTCCACACCTCACACTCGGTTTTCTAGTTCACCGAAAACTTCACAATTCACACTCTCACAATGTCGGTTTTCAACGCTCATCGATCAACGTCTACACCTCACACTCGGTTTTCTAGTTCACCGAAAACTTTACAACACTCATAATGTAACTACAATAAAATGTTCTCTAACATGAATGAGAACTCAATTAAGCACAACTCAATTGTTACAATATCTTACAACCCCAATATACTATGTATGAAAATACAATAAGCTCAAGTGGGTGTGTGTAAACAATGAGAATAAATAAGACTTAACTCAAGAAGAACTAGTAATAAAATTGATATGGAATACAATAGTAAAAATGCTAGGAAATAGAGTTAAGGAAACTTCTCTATAAACACAAAGAGAGGATGATAAAATATTGAAGATGAACTCTTCAACAACTGATGTAAGCTCCTCGTTGTAAAACCCCAAACTTAAAACAAACTAACCAAGCTTAAACCTTTATTAAACTTTTGTTTTTTAAAAACTTCTTGGTTTCCATGAGAATTGAAATCAATGGGGTATTTATAGCCTTCCAAAACCTCAGCCAAAAGCCCAACAGAAATGACCAAAAAACCAACAGAATTGAAAATTAGATTCTGTACAAAATGACCGTTGGAGTGAACGGCAGTCGACCGTGAAAATCTCGTGGTCCACCGCGAGCCACTTTCGAGGCTCAAAAAATTCCAGAAACTTTGACGGTCGACCGTGGCGGTCGACCGTGGGAATTTTTGAACTGACGGTCGACCGCAAAAGTTTCTGTTGGCTCCGTAGGTTAAAAACAAAGGCGCGGTCGACCGTGGCGGTCGAGTGTAGACTGACATATGAGAAAACAGGTTTGAAAGTTGATTTTCTGATTTTAAAACCCTGTTTAAAAATATCAAATAAATTCCAAAAAGTATAAAACTTTGGAGAATGATTGTAGACATGATAATAAACATGTTACAAAGACTGATTTTCAAAAAGGACATCCCAAATGAAAAATATCATCATTTTGTAAAATAGTCTAAAACATGAAAATGTAAACATATGAGTTTTGACATTTTAACTTAACCATGTTTTAAAACAATACAAAATGGTTTTATAAACTTGAAGAAAGATGTAAACTATTGTTATGAAGCCTATAAACAATGAATATAGTATTTTATCAAAATACACATATAATGTACTAAAACATGATTTCATTGAACGAAATAAAATTGATATTGATGAAATCATATATATGCATGTAAGTATGAAACAAAAATATATTTTCTAATTATATTTAATTGTTTCATATTAAAACTTGAAAACTATCAAACCAAAACATATATGTATATATATAACTATATATATAAATCCAAAGCATGTATGTGTGTATATGATTGAGCTTAAAGTACCAACACACATAATATAACACCTAAACTAAATGTTACACAAGCAATCTTGATCTTCAACGAAGCTCTATCTTGATACACTTGCGGATGAAGCTTGAACTTGTATCTTTAACTTGAATACGTAGCTTCAACCACAATTCCTCCAACCTCCATTGGATATGATCATTGAAGCGCAATTCTATCCATCCTCTAACTTATTGTTTGTCTATAATAAATAAAAAAACACAAATACTAGATAAACAACATTAGTGATAAATTGTTTGTTAAACATCATCAAAACAAAGAGGCCAACAAGGTGCTCACGGGAAGTCTAGTCACTGAAGCTCCTTTATTAGTCAGATTCTGGAACAAGTACTCTGCCCAAGAGACTTGTTTTACTCCACTTCCTCGAGCCCCCGTCTGCTGCATAAAAATATGGAAATGACATATGACTTCCTAATGAGTGGAGTAAACTTCAGGGCTGGTTTTTCTCAAAATTTTAAGTTCTGTTGATCCTGGAACAAATTCTTCATATGGTAAATCCCCAAGAAGAAGACCTGAGATGTCATGCATCTCGTGAAGAGAGAAACCCAATTCCTCTACCGAAGTAAAGAAGGTACAGGTCTCGGGATTGTATCTTTCTAATATGGAGAAGAAGTGATAGTGGCTCTGGATGATACCGTATTTAGTAGCCCTCACAGGAATCTTCAGCCCAGCTTGAGTAAGGGGTGCCTCCAACTCCTCCAAAATAAAATTAGTCATTTGGGACCACCACTCTGTCACCGGAGAGTGAACCTAGCCAGGAGACCTAAATCCTTGTGTGGGAAATTCCCCTTTCTTCGCCATAAATCTCTTGACAAAAGTATTCGCTGGACTAGCCACTTCACTAGCTGGGTATTCTTTGGCGAACAAACCTGATCGTAAGGCTATCACCTGTCTGTTATAACCCACTGTGTGAACCCCTTGGAAAGTCAAAGTTCCAAGGGAAACTCCATCTTATTCCGTGACAAGGTCCCAATCCATGCGCCTTGGAATAGAAGCACACTGGAAGTATGATATCGGGTACATCCTCTCCATGTTAGGTAATAAGAGGTGACGATCCCCAACTTTCCTTAGCCACTTGTAATCCCCGTCATAAGCCACACCTATTTCAAAGTCAACGAAATCCCCGAAGAGGAATGCTGGTTTGACGAGCGATTTACGACTTAGACTCTCAAATTTGGCGTTTGTGACCAATGTCCGAAGTGTTTCAAAAGAAGCCTGAAGAATCGCTTCAACATGGTCTTTTTCGGTAATACGAAAAACCGGGAGCTCTTGGCGTAGATTGAACATCATATTCTTATCAACACCACCTTCATGACCAAAGTGATGGTAGAAAGGAAGAGGCTCGTTGGTGTGGCGTACTGCAAAACAAAGAAAATAATCAGTCAAGTGCAAAAGCAAAGAAAAGACGTGGAGGTCGAACTCTCAGTCAGCAAAAACAAACGTGGAGATCAAAATCTTGCGTCAGCAAAATAAAACGCAGAGGTTGAGTCCTACGTCAGAAAAAAAATTAAACGTAGAGATTGAACCTCGCGTTATTAAATTTTTAAGCGTGGAGGTCGAACCCCCACGCTTCAAATTTCAAACGACAGAGTCCTAGCCCTGCGTTATGTCATTAAAACGAGTTTCCTCGTTAATTCGAAGTTAAGAACTCGTCGCAGCAAGTTTTACGACCATGAAGCTCATACTTACCACCGACCAAAGGGAACTGACGTAGCGGCACTCCCGCCTGAGCTACAGCACCGCTGGTCGACGTAGACAGCGACGAGCTCTGGGCCACGGCGAGGACGGGCTTCAAGGGCTGAGAGACGGTCTTCTTCCTGGGCGCCATAGATTTTGTTAGATAGGGAAGATGAACAGTATTCGCCGAAGATGAAAACAAAAATCTTCGTTACAAATTCAGGGAAGAATGGTGAAGAGTCGAATGACCCTTGATTTGACCTCAGTGGTCTATTTATAGACAGCTATGATTTGTCAAATCGGAACGAGATTCTAGGCCAAAATCTCGCCCAAACGCGATTTTAGCATTCGAGTTGGTTGAACTTCCGAACGCAGGGCTCACCCATGCATTCCAATTCTCAAGCGCAGAGTTCACCTACGCATTTTGAACACCACAAAGGCAACATCTCGACAACCAAGGCTACGACATAGTTTCAAATAAATAAAAGAAATTTTAATAGTGGCCATCAAGGTAACCAAAGGCGAAAAGAAACTGACGTATGACAAGCAGCTATGCAGTCTCTTGGATGAGTACTGTAGATGGTAAAAATTACCTTCGCAGACATATGAGAAATTTGCCTGGAAGTCGGAGTCGTCCACCGATCTTGAGGGTGGGGGCTCACCCATGGGCTGGACTCACCAGCGCAAACCCAAACCACGCAGTTGCCAAATTCACTCGCGTTTGTTCATCACAGATCCGCCTGTATGATCGACTCGCCCACACGAGTTATGATCATCCAGATCCGCCTGTATGATCGACTCACCCGCACGAGTCAAGATCGTCCAGATCCGCCTGTATGATCGACTCGCTCGCACGAGTCAAGATCGTCCAGATTCGCCTGTATGATCGACTCGCCCGCACGAGCCGAGAGTCAAACTTGCCTACAAACAGTGTACCCGAGAGCCGCTACGCCACGCATAGGGATGGGCCTTCCTACTTCCCACGACGTGAAGGGATGGAGCACAGTACTCCAAGCCCATCAAGTAGCCGCAACCAGTCAAATCCATGCAGTCATCAAATCCGCCTGCACGCTCACGATTAAAGCTCGCCTCGCCTGCACGAGGCAAGAGTTAAATCCGCCTGCAAACGGCAAGCTGACTGGACTCACTTGAGTACTCGACAGTCGTTACGCTGCGTACGGGGATGGGCCTTCCCACTTCCCGTATGACGTGAAGGGATGTAGAACAGTACTCCAAACCCATCAAGTAGCCGCTCACAGTACGAGTGACTGGTCACTCGCTAAGTCTGCCTGCAGGAAGCTCACCTCGCCTGCACGAGTCAAGAGTTGAATCCGCCTACAAATGGCAAGCTGGCTAAACCCACTCGAGTGCTGGGCAGCCGCTATCCCACGTACAAGGAGGGGACATCCCACTCCTCACGACGTGAAGGGAAGGAGTGTAGTACTCCGAACCCACCAAGCAGCCGCTCACAGTACAAACCCAAGGCATGGTATCTCCAAATGATACATGGTCATATCACATGATTCAAGGAGCGGCCACGCCGTCTCTCCTCTATTTAAGAACCTCTCTTAGCTTCGGAAAAGGGGTTCAGTAGTTCGCTCATAGCTAATTGATTAATTCAATCAGTTAACTGAACCACTGGCTCTCGACTCTCAAGAGAGTTGACGACAAGCTCTTTGCATAATCTTTGCACTGCAACATCTTCTCCCAGTGTCAGGCACTAATCGCCGTCAAACTCGGAGACTCGAACTCCATCGATCCGTGCTTCTACTGCGTACTAAAGCTCGCTAGCAACCTCGGTCGAATCGTCCAAGGGAAGCAGACTCGGCGCGAGAACCGAGCGAAGCGTCCTATAGCTACCGAAAGTCCCCACGTTAAACAAGGAGGGCATTCCCTCCGCTTCTGTTGTAATTTTTGATTCATTAGTTTGTAATAAGCTGTTCTTATAAAAATAAATGAAATCCCTGTTTCGGGAGATCAGAAATTTACACCTACAGAAGATGGCGACCACAGTGGGAGAATCTATTTTTTCAACCGAAATGGTGGTAGCTCAGTTCGACGAGGTTGCTGTTGGGATGACTGTGGAGTCCCTAGAGATCGAGTTCGACCAAGCCAAGTACGAAGAGTACTTGTCTTCTTCCTCCTCTGGTGGCGATGCGTCCCGCAAACGCCACAGAGTCGTGCGTAGAGGCCGACCTCAAACAATCAAAGCCTCCGCGCCTAAAGACTCTATCTGAGTCACGTTGGGGGAACCTACTCCCTCCAAATCGATCAAGGCCAAGCCAGAGGTCGAGAGAACGGGGCGAAAGTCTACCAAATGGGTCGCTAAACGGTCCTCACAGACGCCCGCCCAGGAGGAAACAGTGATTCATTTCGGCGCAGACCATGCTGCCACAACCCGCACGGATGATCCTCTCTCCAGAAGAGCTCGCCAGCGGCAACGACAGGCCCTCGCCCGACAGGAGACCCAAGCCTTCGTCTCATACGACGGCATGAACTACTACGCAGGTTCGAAAAGTGTTAGACGAAGGGGCAACTCGCTCGACACTAGAAGGCTCTCCAAATCAGGAGCGCCAACCGAGAGGGACGAGACCGCCCGTTCGGGTGGACTTCGCTTCTCGGGTCATGTCCCTAATGAAAATGAACCACCCCGAACGAGTGAACCTACCCGAGTAGGCGAACCCTTGAGGGCGGACGAGCCTCGCCATGACCCCTTGACGGATAGGTGTAACAAGCGGGAGGGCCTTGACCACAAAGGCAAAGCAGTAGGCGATACCTTGCAAACTCGCCTGCGTGAGCAGAGGGTTGAGTCTCACATGCACGCTGGAGTTCACCCAAGCACGAGGAGTCACCTGTTAAGACAAACTCGCCCAACTCCAACACCTAAACATTCTACCCAGTGTACACCAGGGAGTGCATCCAAAACTCTCCTATGCAATCACCCGGGCGACTCGTCTGACGTTGGGGGTTGTTGCCAATCGTCCACAAAAGACCTCCAGGTTCACTTAACTCGCAAACGCACCATACATGAGGTGAATCCTCAGTGCCACTGTGAAAGACTTATCCAAACAGTACTCGCCGACTGCCAATGTATAGGAACGACGAAACCTTCGGTGTTTGAGAGGCTCTCTCGACGGCCTTCTCGACCAAGACCTTCTCGTCGAGGGCGTCATCACCAAAAAGGACGCGCCACCGTCGATCTAGAGCTCTCATCCGCTACAATCAACATGACGGACAAGGGCAAGGCCGTGCTCTCTGGTTCTCAAGACTCGGACTCCTTCCCGAGACCTAATCCTCCGCTTGTCCAATGTGAATGAGACGATATATACCGGCGCACCCGTAGTCGCACGGGGGTGAGCATTGGGTTTGATTATTCAACCTAAGCACCTCCCTCCGACGGCGAAGACGAGATTTACTCGGCAGCAGCTATGTCCCAAACATCGCACTCGAGTCAGGACGCACTGGCAAGGGTACACATGGCTGAACCCACACAAGAACAGGCGGTGGCCCAAAGGTTTGAAGAACAACAGGCGACCATAGACTCCTTAAAAGAGATGTTGGAGTAGCTTCTGAACAAGAAGAAGAAGAAGAAGAAAAGAACCCAGCACACCTTACCGCGACAGACGAGGAGTAAGGAATGGATACCTCCCCATCGTCCGGCGACTGAAACGAAGGATAATATCGGTCCACAATCCGATTACTCTTCCAAAACATCGCTAGGAACGTCGCATACTGGGGGTAGCACCCGCGACAAGAGGTTCGATGAGTTCCAAAACCAGCTCAACGCGTTGAAGCTTCAACAGAACATGAACAAGTTGGGGGTGGTCCGACCCTATCCTGTCGAGTGGGATACAGTCCCATACCCAGCGAAGTTCAAACCGATTAGCTTGGTGCAATTTGATGGCAAGGGCTCGTCCTCGCAACACATTTACTACTTCATGGCACAGACCAGATTCCTTACGGGGAATGACGCTATCCTCACTCGGTTATTCATAGGCACCCTCAAAAGGGTGGCGTTTGAATGGTTCCGCAAGTTAGAACCTGACTCTATCAAGTCATGGGCCGATGCGGAAAGACTTTTCTTGGCCCCTTTTTTTGACGACGACATGGAGGTGTCGATGGCCACCCTCCTCGTCGAAAAGCAACGGAAGTCAGAGTCGGTCAACGACTTCGTGAAGAGGTTCAGGAACTGATCGGTCCACTGTCGGGATCAAGTTTCCGAATCCACACTGATCGAGATGTGCCGCAATAATCTCTCAATCCATATTCTATCCAAGGTTGGCACGGTGGAAACTTGGACCTGAAAAGAACTTGTTCGTCAGGGCGAGCAAGTGGAAAACATGATCAAAAGGTTAGAGGCCGAAGAGCCACAGCCTAAGAAGGGAGCCGTGGAGCCAACCGTGCCAAAGAATCCCCCTCGAACAAGAGGAAAAGAGATCATGGCCGTCGATTCTGCCCCGACACCCAAAACCGCTCAAAGGCCGAAGCCCAAACAATTCGAGCAACGACCCCTACGGCAATACGACTTCAAAGAAGACCAGGTGGTGGCGACATTCGATACTCTACTCAAGAGAAATCGAATTTAATTACCGGAGGTCACAAAGCCTGAGGAGGCGAACAAGACCAATGACCCGGGTTACTGTGCGTATCACAGATTCCTTGGCCATCACAC
>NC_033800.1:120248140-120286044 GCF_001876935.1 Asparagus officinalis
AGGTTCACTTAACTCGCAAAAGCACCATACATGAGGTGAATCCTCAGTGCCACTGTGAAAGACTTATCCAAACAGTACTCGCCGACTGCCAATGTATAGGAACGACGAAACCTTCGGTGTTTGAGAGGCTCTCTCGACGGCCTTCTCGACCAAGACCTTCTCGTCGAGGGCGTCATCACCAAAAAGGACGCGCCACCGTCGATCTAGAGCTCTCATCCGCTACAATCAACATGACGGACAAGGGCAAGGCCGTGCTCTCTGGTTCTCAAGACTCGGACTCCTTCCCGAGACCTAATCCTCCGCTTGTCCAATGTGAATGAGACGATATATACCGGCGCACCCGTAGTCGCACGGGGGTGAGCATTGGGTTTGATTATTCAACCTAAGCACCTCCCTCCGACGGCGAAGACGAGATTTACTCGGCAGCAGCTATGTCCCAAACATCGCACTCGAGTCAGGACGCACTGGCAAGGGTACACATGGCTGAACCCACACAAGAACAGGCGGTGGCCCAAAGGTTTGAAGAACAACAGGCGACCATAGACTCCTTAAAAGAGATGTTGGAGTAGCTTCTGAACAAGAAGAAGAAGAAGAAGAAAAGAACCCAGCACACCTTACCGCGACAGACGAGGAGTAAGGAATGGATACCTCCCCATCGTCCGGCGACTGAAACGAAGGATAATATCGGTCCACAATCCGATTACTCTTCCAAAACATCGCTAGGAACGTCGCATACTGGGGGTAGCACCCGCGACAAGAGGTTCGATGAGTTCCAAAACCAGCTCAACGCGTTGAAGCTTCAACAGAACATGAACAAGTTGGGGGTGGTCCGACCCTATCCTGTCGAGTGGGATACAGTCCCATACCCAGCGAAGTTCAAACCGATTAGCTTGGTGCAATTTGATGGCAAGGGCTCGTCCTCGCAACACATTTACTACTTCATGGCACAGACCAGATTCCTTACGGGGAATGACGCTATCCTCACTCGGTTATTCATAGGCACCCTCAAAAGGGTGGCGTTTGAATGGTTCCGCAAGTTAGAACCTGACTCTATCAAGTCATGGGCCGATGCGGAAAGACTTTTCTTGGCCCCTTTTTTTGACGACGACATGGAGGTGTCGATGGCCACCCTCCTCGTCGAAAAGCAACGGAAGTCAGAGTCGGTCAACGACTTCGTGAAGAGGTTCAGGAACTGATCGGTCCACTGTCGGGATCAAGTTTCCGAATCCACACTGATCGAGATGTGCCGCAATAATCTCTCAATCCATATTCTATCCAAGGTTGGCACGGTGGAAACTTGGACCTGAAAAGAACTTGTTCGTCAGGGCGAGCAAGTGGAAAACATGATCAAAAGGTTAGAGGCCGAAGAGCCACAGCCTAAGAAGGGAGCCGTGGAGCCAACCGTGCCAAAGAATCCCCCTCGAACAAGAGGAAAAGAGATCATGGCCGTCGATTCTGCCCCGACACCCAAAACCGCTCAAAGGCCGAAGCCCAAACAATTCGAGCAACGACCCCTACGGCAATACGACTTCAAAGAAGACCAGGTGGTGGCGACATTCGATACTCTACTCAAGAGCAATCGAATTAAATTGCCAGAGGCCACGAAGCCTGAGGAGGCAAATAAAACCAATGACCCAAGTTATTGTGCCTATCACAGATTCCTTGGCCACCACACTTCTAAGTGTTACATCCTCAAGGATAAGCTCCATGCCCTCTACGATGTAGGAGTCCTAAAGAAGGAGAAGGTTCAAAAGCAGGTGACCACGAATATGATCACCTTGAGCTTTGGGACAGATCTCCCGGAGGTCCAAGCTCCGACAGGGGTAACTCCTATCCCCAAGGCAGTCCTAAAAATCACTAATGACGACCCTCACAACCAACGAGGGAAAGGTTTAGTTCCCCAGACTCTGCCATCTGGTCAAGTGATGTGGGTCCATCCGGACCTCCTCAGCGACGAACAATGGACTGTAAGGCCTTCGAAAGAGGTTAAGGGAAAACCTTGCAACGTCATCTCCGCTATCCTGGGTGGAGATAAGACAGCAATGACTGCCCCCACTGACTCCGAGGAGGAAACCACTGTCCTCGCCACGAGAACAGGGAAGGAATTCGCAAAAGAATACCCTACGAGGGCGGAGAACCCGGCAGGACCTCCTACGAAACCAGCCATGGCAACCCCTCTAGATCTGGACGGGCCGAGCTCGAGTCAGCCTTTCCGATTCAACGTGCTCGCACAACTGAAGAGCATCCCTGCGCGAATTACCATGTACAACCTCTTGCGGTTATCCAGGCCTACTCAAGAAGCCCTACAAGAGGCATTGGCCAACTTGGAAGTCTTCTCCACCCACTTCGTGAGGGAAGAAGACACAGGACGGGAATGTGTGATGTGCTGCCAAACCACCGAGAGGCGCGTCCCTTGCATCACATTCACTCCGAAAGACATGCTCATTAAAAGCACCTCTCATGATCGACCATTGCACTTTATGGGGTATGTCGGTTCCTCGAAAGTGGATCGAATTCAAGTCGACCCGGGGTCTGAGCTAAGCATCGTACCCCTGAAGTTGATCAAACATCTGGGGATACCCCCGAAATGTCTATCCATGACTACCACGACTATCTTTGGCTTCAACGCCACTGGGACTCGGCCGCTCGGCAAGATCCGTCTGAAGTGTCGAATAGGCGACATGAAGACAGAGGTGACCTGCCACATCATCGACGTTGAGCCATCCTACAACGTGCTCTTAGGACGTCTGTGGATCCATAGCAACCGAATAGTCCCATCCATGTTACACCAATGCTTGAAGTATGTGGATGATTACGAGCAAGTAAAAACAGTAGTGGCCGACAAGCAACCCTTCAAGGGCATTGAGAACTACTTCACGGACTCTCTGCTGTATCAAGACCCCGACGAGCCACCAATCGAGGAATTAGAGAGCGGCAACGAAGCGGATAGTGAGCCCGAGTATGGCGACAACCTAGTCCTGAACGACTTCGAATCAATTGTAATCGGTTAAGAAAGTCACAATGTAACCAACGCTGTTCAGGCGGAGGAGATTATCGTGAATGAGAAGTTCAAGTTTGCTTATTTGTCGTCTTGCTCAACATCCGAGGATGATGTGCCTAATAACCTAGTGTCGAAACTCTATAACGACCGCTCCCTGCACTTTCCGGTATGCTCATCATATGTCGCGAAGGCACAGCCGATCAAGTCATCGCAAGCTGTACTCGTCGTGCCAGCCCGAAATAACTATCAAAAAGATATTATCTTTGGGCGGATCGATCACCCCTTGCACACGCTGTGGGATGAATCTAAAGATGAGGACCCCACACCTTAGTTTTCACAGAATAGTCAAATTGTAAAGCGCATGATGAGCAACATGGGGTACAACCTCGCTCGCCCAGAAGGCCTGAATTACGGCCGAGGACGTAGGACGGTCATCCGACCTGCTTACGTACCTAAAGGCAAACCCTCAAATTACTTCAACCGGACCCAGAGAGGTTTAGGCTACTCCTCTTCCTCATCGGATTTGTTCTGTTATGTTAATGAGGACTCCGACTATGCGCATTCGGGGGATCGGTCTTCGACAACATCAGCATGGGACTTAGACGTCAGCGTAAGAGACTTATTCGATAGCCTCACAGTCAACATGGCCGTGATTGATCCCACCGAAATGGCAGGGGATGGACAGGTCCCGCTTTATGACGAGACATGGGATCGCCACGTTAACGCTCAGTGGAACAGTCGCTTCGAGCAACGTTAACTTATATGTACAAGGATATGTAAACTAAGGGCACATAAACATGAGCAATGGTAATATAGAATGAATGAAGAATGAGCACAAATAAATACGCCAATGCAAACTCAAACACAAGGAAATGACTGTAATTATGAGGATATGCCCGGCCTCGATCCACGGGTCGCCATGCATCACCTCAACATCGGCTCAGATGCCAAACCAGTCAAGCAATAACAAAGGTGGTTTCGTCCGCAAATCATGGAGGCGATCGAAGCCGAAGTGAAGAAACTGATCGAATTCAGTTTCATCAGAGAGGAACAGCACCCCGACTGGGTAGCCAATATTGTTCCAGTCCTGAAGAAGAACGGTAAGATTCGCATCTGCATTGACTTCAGAGATCTCAATGTTGTGTGCCCTAAGGATGAGTTTCCCTTGCCCATCACGGATGTCATCATTGATAACACATGTGGGTTTGAGAGGATATCCTTCGTGGATGGATTCTCAGGGTACAATCAAATCAAAATGCACCCCGAGGATGAAAAACACACTTCATTCAGGACTCCAATGGGGGTATACTTCTACACAGTCATGCCTTTCGGGCTCAAGAATGTAGGCGCAACCTACCAGCACGCCATGAGCATAATCTTTCGATATTAGCTGCGAAAGACTGTCGAATGTTATGTGGACGACTTGGTTGTGAAGAGTCGCTTTAAAGATGACCACCTCCAAGACTTGAGGGTGATGTTTGAACTCATGAGGACTCATCAGCTCAAGATGAATCCTACGAAGTCATTCTTAGGGATGTCTAGCGGTAAATTCCTTGGTTTCGTCGTCACGACGAAAGGAATCCGGATCGATCCCGATAAGGTACGAGCTATCCAAGAGCTTCGCCCGCCCCAAAATCTTAAGGAACTGAGGGGTCTTCATGGATGATTGGCTTACATCCGGAGGTTCATCTCGAATCTTTCGGGCAAGTGTCAACCCTTCTCCAAACTAATGAAGAAAGGCACTTCCTTCGTACGGGACGAGCCTTGCCAACGGGCCTTTGAGCAGATCAAAACTTACCTCTCGAACCCACCCGTCCTGACAGCTCCAATCTTAGGAAAGCCATTCCTCATCTACATCAGGGCTAAGGAGCATTCTCTAGGCGCCCTCTTGGCACAAAATGACGACGCCGGCCATGAGTAGGGCATCTACTACCTAAGAAGAACCCTACAAGGCACCGAATAGCGATACCCGATGGTCGAAAAGGAATATTTGGCCTTAGTGTTCGCCATCCAAAAGATGCAACACTACTTGGTTGCCCAACCCATCCATGTCATTTCCCGGATGAACCCCATCCGAGTTTTCATGACGCAGTCAGCGGCTTTAAACTGGCGTTTGGCCAGGTGGACACTCCTATTATCTCAGTATGACATTCACTTCATGCCACAAAAGTCAGTCAAGGGACAGGCTATCTGTGATCTTATGGCTAGGCATCCGCTAGGAGCGAAGACCGACCTATTCGAAGACTTGCCGGACGAACCCCCCGAGGTCAACACAACTTCTTCGTCGGAGGTTTGGCAAATGTTCTTCGATGGTGCGTCTCATGTTGGTACGAGCGGCTCTATTATTGTAGGAGTAGGGGTGGTCCTCACTTCTCCACATAACCACGTATTACCCCGAGCCTTCTCTCTAACAGAGTCATGCACCAACAACGTGGCTGAATACAATGCGCTACTCATTGGACTCGAGATAGCAAGAGAGTTAGAGATAAGACATCTCGAAGCCTACGGTGACTCTCAGCTGATTGTCAAATAGATGACGGGGGAATACGAAGTAAGGAATGACAATCTAATCCCGCTTCACAAATCAGCTACCAAGCTAGTGGAGTCATTCAAGAGTTTCCGCATCGAGCATGTGCTCCGTTCCAAGAACACGCATGCGGACGCCCTCGCATCCTTGGCGGCTAACTTGGCCCAACCACTAGAGACGACTCAATGGGTCACCGTGGAAAGCCGAAGACTCTTTCGACTAAAAGATGTTCCAGAAGCAAACGCCACCCATCAAGTTTCGGATCAGCCCGGCCTGAAAGACTGGCGTCTCTCGATCATCGATTACGTCCTATACGGCATGCTGCCCGAGGACGCTAAGGAACGAAAGTCCGTCCGGCGACGTGCCTTGAGGTTCTACTACGATTCAACCATCAAGACATTGTATCGAAGGTCGTACGATGACATGTTACTTTGATGTCTTTCAAAGGTAGAAGCACAAGAAGCTCTGCGCGAAGCCCATGGGATGGTTAGTGACGCGGTTGCTTACGCAAAGCGCTACTATGTGTGCCAAATCCACGCCAATTACATGCATCAACCTCCCGAAGACCTACACCCGACAACGGTATCATGGCCTTTCAAAGCATGGGGAATGGACATTGTCGGGCTAATTTCCCCGCCGTCGGCAAGAGGCCATCGCTTCATCCTCGTGATTACCGACTATTTATCTAAATGGGCCGAAGCCATCCCTTTAAGAGAAGTCAAGACCAATGACGTGATTAAGTTCATCAAACATCATGCCATATACCGATACGGCGTACCTCGACGCATCATCCATAACAACGGAACACAATTCGTTAGTCATGCGTTCACTCGGTTTTGTGATAAATTCCGGATACAGAACCTTTCCTCCACAGCCTATAACCCTTCGGTGAATGGCTTGGCCGAGGCCTTCAACAAAACAATCATTAAAGATCTTAACCAAGCTAACTTTCAATAGCAAGCGCGATTGGAACGAGAAGCTGGGTGAGAGCTTATGGGCGTATCGCACAATGGTTCGCACACCGATCGGCAACACGCCTTACTCATTAGTATACGGCTGTGAGGCCATGTTACCGTTAGAAATTCAAATTCCATCCCTCTGCATCACCCTGGCAGCAAGAATGACGACTGAGGATAATCATCAATGGCGCCTCGCAGAACTTGAAGCGTTGGACGATAAGCGACTGGAAGCTCAACAACACATTGAGTTCTATCAAGCCCGAATGGCCAAAACTTTCGACAAGAAAGTCAAGCGTCGGTCCTTCAAGGAGGGAGAATTGGTACTAACTGCTCGACGACCAATGATTCTCACTTCCAAGAAGAAGGGTAAATTTTAGTCCAAATGGGAAGGACCATTCGTGGTAGAGACAGTCCACTTGAATGGAGCCTATCGCCTCGTTAAACCAAATGGCGACAAGATCATGATGCCCATCAATGGAAAATACTTAAAGAAGTACTACCCTTAGTTCTCCTTCAAACTCCCACGAGTGCATGAGTCTAAACTGGTCCTCGCTCCCTCTAACTAGTACACGAGGCTAAACTGTTCCTACTTCATATACTCCGACGGGAAACCCTATATGAGACGCCACTAACGGTGTTCTTAAGTGTGACCTAGTTCGCCATTTGGTCCAACCTTCTTACAGTCGGGGCCAAGACAATTCTGTTATGTTAACTATCACCTCTAACAAAATCAACTTATCAATCCCTTCCAATGGGATGATATCACCTCTAACAAAATCAACTTATCAATCCCTTCCAATGGGATGATAAGTCCTCATAGTTGCTCCAATCACAACAAAACTCCATCATAACTTATCAATCCCTTCCAATGGGATGATAAGTCCTCATAGTTGCTCCAATCACAACAAAACTCCATCATATTAATGATCACCTCTGATGACTGGCGCCGTTATTCCCACGAGTAACACAGCTTAAGTAGTAACATACCATGCGATGTGCTACTACTTAGGTCAATAGTCACAGTCCAACGTCCCTGAACTATATGACATATTCTGGCTATCCTAATATCCTCTTAGAATAACCGAAGGGTAGCAGCCTACCACGCGACGGCTCCTACAACAATCGATCGTCACATTCCTACATCCCTTAACGATTTGATTATCATTTACGTCGTCGTCCTCGCAGACGATGATAATTATCAAAGGCGGCTTAGCAGGCGATATGTCCCAACTGTCCCCTCAAACAGCAACTCGCCAAATGGCAAGTCATAGTTGGGGTCTTCAGCTGGTCGTATGCACGAGCAACTGCTCTTTGTTTCAAGTTAAGCGTTACCCTCTCGGTTTCGCCTAAGCTACAACATGAAAGGCGGGGTTAACCCGACCCCACGCTGTGAACAACCAAAAGCAGAAGGAGATCCTAGCGACTAAGTCCAAGACAGACTCGTCGAAGGCTCGTCACATTGCGAGAGATGGTGTAATTGACTCAAATCAGGCGAACTACAAGAAGTAAAAGCGAGTCCAACACAGTGACCGCCAGCGATCATATCAACACCAGAAAATAAAGAAAAAAGACTATGCATGAAAACAATAAATAAACAAAAGCGTAATAGGCCATTCCAGGCCAAAATTACATGCATAGAGTTTTCAAGCATCAGCAAGATAAAAAAAAAGTGATAAGCAAGGGGGACGACGCCCTACATCAACTTCAAGAGGCTAAAACTGGCAATTTTCACCTTAACAGCAGCGAGCTCTGCCGCCTGTTTGGCCCGAGCCTTCGCCTCTTGCCTTTGCTGAAGTCTGGCGAAAGCAGCTTTGCCATCCGCCTCTTCCTGACGCAGAAGCTGGAGCGCCCTTGCCACCGCTTCGGCAGCACGACCAAGACGTATCTTTTCATGCTCTAGCTTCCGCAAGTTCGCCTCTCCCTCGAGGGAACCAGCATCCATGAAGAAAGCGGCGTCCATGTAGGCGTCCATCTCAGCCAACACTCACGATGTTGCTTGCGCAAGCGTATGAGCTCGGCCTCTTTCGCCTGAGTGCGCCTCGCCAGATCCTCGCGCTCTAACATGACGCTCATCGTGATAGGCAGTGGCTCATCGGAAACATCAGCATGCACTAACTCTTCCAAGCGATGCAGCAGTCCCCCAAAACGTTGGAGCTCCCACTCACATCGACGGGCCAGCTGGCGACCGCCCATGTGACGGATCTCCTCCAGGCCTTCGGCCACGAGGAGGAGCACGTCGTCGTACCCTCTGACGCCTTGGCTGATCATAACAACTGTTTGGCGGAGGTCCTCCTCCAACTTCTGGATGAGAACAAGCGTTGGAGTAGGATCTGCAACGGTAGACCCTTGAGTCGACCCGACCACGACTGCTGGAGGCGCGTCGATGCCGACGGCAGTAGTAGAGGAGGAACTAACGCCCTTGCCCTCGGAAACACCAGAATCGGGGTTGGAGGCCATTGATCAGAGAGGTTTTTGTTAGAATTCTCTTCTGGCAAATTTTCGTAAGCACTAGAACTCTGCCGAAGAGACAACGGACACCTTATATAGCCAAAAAAATGAACGGCTAGGATTCGCTGTCTCAAATGGATCGAACGACCCAGATCTCTAGCGGTGCTTCGGGTTCGACGCCCATAAAAGTGCCGCATTGGGACTCCAAACCGACCGTTCAGATTAAGCGCGGAAGGCGAAGCGTCCTGTCGCTTCACAATTAATAAGCACTGACGCGACCACGTCGTCTTAGCTGGCAAGCACTTGGGTCCACCGGCAGACGCGTGGCACAAACTCGTCGGCGCTCGAATTTTGCCCGTAGTGCAAAATTCACCTCGCCTGAATTCTGCTTGTAGCACAAACTCACCCATGCTTGAGTTTCGCCTGAAGTGCAAAATTCGCCCCACTCAAGTTCTGCTCGCAGCATGAACTAGTCTGCGCCTGAGTTTCGCTTGTAGCCCAAACTCGTTTGTGCTTAAGTTTCGCTTGCAGCCCAAATTGGCCGTCACCTAAGTGTCGTTTACAACCTTGACTCGCCATCACTCAAGTTTCATTTGCAGACCAAACTCACCGGCGCTTGAGTTTCACTCGCGACATAAACCCTCCGTTGCTTGAGTTTCGCCTGCGGCTCAGAATCGCCTATAACTAAATCTGCTCATCGCATGAACAAGACACCGAATGGAGACACAACAAAACAAGAAAAGAATATGTGCACAACTAGAATGTACAAACTTCATTGGATGCTTCAAGACAGTATATTTGAACAAAGTTATGACTTTACAACCAAGAGAGTCATAACATTACATTCAAGAAGCAAAACTGAGACAGAACGTCTTGAATCTACTCCTATCCTACAAGTTTATTCTAGGAGTTTGAAAGATGCAAGCTCAGCTCTGACTGCGACTATCTTCTCCGCATGCATGGTGCGAGCTTTAGCTTCTGCCTCCTGCTGGACCCGCGCCTCGAAAGAAGCGTTAGCAGCGGCATCCTCCTGAAGCAGCTTCTGCCTCCTGCTGGACCCGCGCCTCGAAAGAAGCGTTAGCAGCGGCATCCTCCTGAAGCAGCAGTGGAAGATTACGTCTCTCTCTAGCAAGGTCACCTTGCACCGACTCGCTCTGAATGCGCAGGCCCGTCAAGACTGAGCCCCCCTCCGCGCGTGAGATCGTACCTAAGAAGATCGAAGAGATGACGGACTCCGTGTCAAATTGCAATAGGCGGTGCCGGAAATCCAGATGATCAATGAGGGCCCTTTTGTCTTCTATATCTCGCCTTCGGCACTCTTGTTACCACACGGCGTGACGATGGACTGGAGCTAAGAATAGCTTCACTTCGGATTCCAAATCCGCATGTCACAAGTCCTCCAATTTTGTCAGGAGCAATTCCAGATCGATGAGCCTCATTAAGCACCGCACTCTGAGCATAAAGTCACCCGGACAACGGAGGCAAGCCACACGATCTGAGAGGGACTGCTTCAGCTACGTGAAAGTACTATGACCCTGATCAACGAGCTAGATCACTCGTTTCACGGCATCCTCTAACTCCTCTAATTGGGTCAGAATAGAGTACGAGGGTTTAGGCTTCGGATCATGGTCAGGCATGAGGGCCGAGGAGGAGGCATCATCCCTTGTCTCCTTCGCACCAGACACCTTCGCTCGTGGTGCCATCTTGAACAAGGAGGAGACAATCAACACAGTGCCCCCTCCGACAAGAAAAGAAGGCCAAGTAAGACGTACGGACCAAGTACGTGTCCGTCATCCGACGGTCTAGATGGGCGGCCGAACAGTCCATTACACCGTCTTTAATGCGAGACGACGTGCCAATGTCAGTCCAGCTGGCGGGCACTCGAGACCACGAGCAGACACGTGGTTACCCCCCAATCAGCATTAATTTCACCTTAATTTATCTATGGTCAGAATGCGCCCATGGCTAAAATCCGCCTGCGGCTTGAGTTCGCCTATAGTTAGAATCCACCAGCGGTCTGAACTCGCATGCGTCCAGAATCCGACTATAGCTTGAATTCGCCTATAGTTAAAGGCCCACCTGCAATGGCCTCACAAAGAAAGACAAAATCCGAAAGACAAAGGCGACAGTGACTAGAAGGGGTACGTGCACAAACGTATTTGGAAAACCAAAAGAGCATAGCATTCATCCAGTTTTAAGACAGTACATTTGAACAAAGTTATGATTTCACAATCAAACAAGTCATGACACAGTATCAAAAGCAAAACAAACAAAATATCTTAACACGGTTTTAGACCTGAAATCCTAGTCTAGCAAACTAAAGGATGCAAGCTCTGCTTTGACCGCGGCCACCCTTCTCACGTGGTCCTCCCGGGCTTTGTCTTCAGCCTCCTTCCGCGCCCGATCTTCAAAGCTTGACCTAACGGCAGCGTCCTCCTGGCACAATGTGTGAAGTCTTCGAGTTTCCTCATCAGCAGTCTTGCTGACCTTTACACTCTCAGATTGAAGCTCCTTCAGAGTTGCCTCCGCCTCCCCCAGCTCGACCCTCAGGCGGGATACAGTGGAAGTGGCATCGCCTATCCGCTCAGAAGGCGACATGGGATTCCAAGTCTGCTATCTCCCTGGAGCGGACTTCCTGCTCCCAGGCCTCCCAACGCCTAGCGTGAGACAAGAGAGTCTCCACATCAGCTTCCGGACCTTCTCGTAGTAAAGTCTCTAGACTCGTCAGGCGTGACTCCTGCACACAACGTGTGGTGAGCCGGCGTTCGCCCAGCCACTTGAGATCGGCCACACGATCCAGGAGGGATTGTTTGAAGCCATCATAGGTCCCCATGCTAAGACTGACGAGGGAAATTACCTGCTTCACAACGTTCTCAAATTCCTCAACGCGAGCCTGTATAGGCAAGGAATCTGAGGAAACAGGCTCTTGACCCGGAGCAAGCGCCGCGATGGATGGAACCTCGAGACAAGGTTCGGCTCCAGGCTGAGGAACGGAGTCTGAGGCGGAGGAAGTAGTGGTACCCTCAGATTCATCATCAGAAATCAAAATGGGCTCAGCCACACTCTCTTCGGTAGTTGGCACCTCTTCTTGAGCTGCATAACACAATAACGACATAGGAAAGAGTTAGGCGAGAAGTACCTACTCGACTTGTAACACTTTAACCAAACCGCACGAAAATCGGGACGAAAGGGTACCTTCGGCGCAGCGGCCTCGGCGGCACCCGAAGAGGACGCCTCCTTCCTTTTCTTCGAAGCAACTCTCTTCACCTTTGGCGCCATTCCGAGTGCAACAAAAGGAAACTTGGATTTTTTTCGGAGAAGACAATAAGAAAACTGTGACCTCCCTTAACGAGGAGGAGGGGCATTAAATACTCATAGCCTGGGCGGTTGTCCGCCGTTTGATGGAACCGTTCGGAGCCAAACAGTCAAGAGTAAGTCATAGCCTGGGCGGTTGTCCGCCGTTTGATGGAACCGTTCGGAGCCAAACAGTCAAGAGTAAGGCCGAACAACTCGGGATCTCGCATGAACAGCCAAGAACTAGTAGTTTCTAAGCACGATCTTCAACCAACGGCCCAGATCAAGCATGGAGAATGAAGAGGCCCACTACGCCGTCTTTAATGTGAAACAACGTGCCCACGTCGTCTTAACTAACGAGCATATCAACGCTCAAGTTGACGTGTGGCCCACTAAGAGCGGAGCCCACCCATGGGTCGAAGTCGTCATTTAAACTCGTAACGTTCGAGCTCGCATAATGGTTGAGCCGTTTGGGCTCGTACGCCCCTCTGAAACTTGAGTCAGTCCCGATTCCGCCTGCAGCCGAAACCCGCCAGTAGCTAGAATCCGCCTGTAGCTGGAACCCGCCAGCAGCTGGAATCCGCCCGCATCGAGGATCCCCCTGCGGCCAAACTCTGACTGGTACGGGTCCATCTTTAACAAAAAAAAGGGGAAGTGGGGGCACACAAAAGAAGTAATGACTGGGAACAAAAGGATAATTCCATTCATTAAAAGAAATTCTAATACAACGATGGAATGAAAAACAAATTACAAAGCTCTCAACCACGACTCCACTTCACGAATCTCCCCAGCGTGTCGAAGCTCGAGCCTCCTCAAGATCTCTCGGCGAAGATCTTCCTCAGTACGCGAAACCAAGTCCTGGACGGTGTGTTTGGCCTCCTTGAGGGCTCGGTCCTTCTCCTCAACAGAACCGGCGACCAGTTGTCGTCGGGACTCGAGTTCCTCCAACTCCCTTACCAGCTGTTCATGAGCCTTCTCCTGAGCAGCTAGCGAGGCCTGCGCATTAGCAATGACTTGCTTAGTCTTCGCTATCTCCGAGGACAAGCGAGAGGGGCGGGAGTCAGCCTTTTGTTGCTCGTGGCTCACTCGTTCGTTCTCGGCCTTGACGCGCTCTAACTCTTCTGACAACCTTGCCTCTAATGACATGGTCTCATTCAGTCTGTGGTCACGCTCCTCCAATGCTGCTCGAACCTCACCGGACGCGAGATGAATGATCTCAGAGCTCTTCTCACGAAGGATAAGCAGCTGTCGAACAGCATGCTCTACCTCTCCCAAACGTTGAAAGTACGGTTTAGCCGTGGTAGCACCAAGCTTCTTGATCAAGAAAACCATGTCATAATCAAGGTCCTCCTTGAACTCCTCAAAGGGGCAGCTCTCTTCCAATGCGAGCCTGATGCGGTCAGCAAGAGTGTCTTGGAAGTTAGCTATGGTTTGAGCCACCATCCGTCCAAGGGAGAGAGGGTAGCCTCATCTGCCGTAGACGTCATGATTGAAGTCACGATCGAGGTACTGGTAGTCATGACGGTGGAAGTGGTGACAGGCGCTGCCAAGGACGATGTGCCTACCGACGCCACTGGGATATCGGTCGCAACACCGACGGTCACCAAGGAGGTGGAAGCAGTCACCAGTCGAGCGGGTGTCTCCCCTTGGATCGGAGACTCCTACGCCGGCGCTCCACCCCCGGCCAACGCTTCTTCAGGAATATGGATTTCCCCTTGTTGGTCTGGCGCCTCTTCGTGAGCCAATGCCTCCTCCTCGTTCGATATCGCCTCATGAATCAAGACGTCGTCGTCCGCCTCTGATTCACCCATTTCCCCAGTCGAATGGCCCGCCCAAGAGGGGGGATCCTCTTTACCAGCAGCTTCATGGGATGGGTCAACTGCGAATACAAGAAGAGGGTTAGTAAATACCCCTCGAGAGGAGCCCTATTGATAGTTCAGTATGTGTGGGTCAGCAACACTAGAGCCTACTATTACCTGGGCCACCAAGCTCCTCTTCATCCCCAGTTCCCTCCTCCTCATCGGAAGGAATGGAAATCACTCTCTCAACCGTACCTACATAAAGTCAACACAAACATCAGGAGGTGCAGATTCGACCTTACACCCGAGGGTACGGCATTGAAGATTACCTCCTGGTACGGTCGTAGGAGTCGTTGAGGCCTCCGCCTGTGGCCTTACACCAGACTATGAAGGAACATCCTCCGAAGTTACCGGGACTATCCCCGGTGCGGCAGAGGGAGCGGGTGAAACAGCCCCAGTCCCAGAAGCGGTTACTCCAGGAATGATCAATTGAGCAGCGTCATCCTGACCTTCCGCCGCTCTGGCAGCCTCAACCGTCTCTTCATGACAGGCCTTCTTGGCCATCTCCACTCGAGAGCTTTTGGCCGCTGTCTCCCGTTGTCGTTTAGAGAGAAGCGAGCTACTCGGAGATAGGAGGGGCATCCCCATCCGTCTAGCTATCATGCTCCGGGCCTATTCCAGAAGTTCGTCGGCCCGGACTAACTCGTTAGATTCTCTCTGCCCACTAGCGGGATCCAACGAAAGACCAGGGGACGGAGCTTGAGCCTCAAGCGCCCCGGATTCATCTAAACCTGCATCAAAACCCTCGGTACCTTCGGTGGGATCTTCTGAAAACCATTCTCTAGTAGCCTGACGGCCCTTCCTCCTAGAGGAATGAAGTGCTCCCCTTGGACGACGCTCATGTTTCGTCAGACAGGAATTCTTAAATCGGAAGCCCTCAGGATTAGCGCTAGCACCTCGATACCACCGGCAATAAAGGAGCGTATGGTGCAAATCGCGATCCCTTGCAGGTAACTCGAAACGAGCATGGGTGCCACCGGTGTGAGTCCAGAACCATCCCCGAGCACCATCCACTAACCCTCCTTTGAAATGCAAGTGAGGGTTGATGTTCCCCACATACAGCTGGTCGTACCCAAACTGGTGGGCGAATCGGTAAGGAACATACGGCTCGAGGTAGCATACAGAGCCTGTTCGCAGGATATGATACCCTGGTCGGATATTCACCAACCATCTAAAGGCACCACGGGAAAGAACGGTGTGATGGTCCACCGTCGATACGTCACTAAGAGACTCGCCATATCCTCCTCGACTAAAGTAGGGGAAGAAATGGCGAAAGTTATAATAGCCAAAATGGGAGAGCGTCTTCTGTGCGTCGGGGATGTCTTTACACTTCCAAGAGCATCTCTCCAGGCGCTGGACGAACGGAACGAACCTGTCTCCTTGAAGAGTCGCTGGGGCACTCATCAAGCACTCACAGTGGTAGACAAACCACGCCATCAAGTAAGTGTACGGCAGCCCCACTCTAGGGTTAGGGTCCTGATGATTTCCCCTTCCCCTTCATCGACAATCGACACACGGCAAAATTGGGCCGTCAATGTGCAGAGTCCCTAGTGGATACATGCCACCATCACTGACACCAATGCGTAAGACTTTTCGTGGGCTAAGCGAACTGCGGGATACACGACCTCCACCGGAAGCGCCTCGAAGGAATGAGTGGGGACCATGCACCTCTTCAGCCACAACATGAGGTACCCCGCGAGCAAGGCCTTTCCAAATATAGGGGACTTGGCCTGGTGGTAGAACGAGTGGAAAACCGTTCCGAATTTAAATCCACCCTCGTCATGCTCGAGAGTCATGGTGGCTCCCCCTTCGGCCGTCCTCCTTTCCACTTCGGCCTGGTCACACTCGCCCAGTGGCAGAGTAGGCCTTCCCTTGATGTCATTCTCTGGGAACAACTAGTCAGCCCAGTTCTTATGGCTGATCCCTGGGGCCCTCTTCTTCTTGCCTTTATGGTCTACTGCCCCTAGGGTATTGAGGCATATATGGTAATGACAGAGCAACTCCCATAGGGTCTCAACCACCAGGGGGATCGGGTCGACAGTTGGTCAATCTCATCTTGACCTGGGACGTACTCCTCGTAAGGGAAGCTTCCCAAGAGCAACCCTGACACGTCATACATCTCGTGAAGGGTTACGCCGAGTTCTCCATTAGGGGTAAAGAACGTGTCGTTGTCCGCACAATACAGTTCCAAGATGCTGTGGAACTGGGGAGCATTGATTTTCAGACCGTGTTGAGTGGCCCGAATGGCTACGTACAGCTCTGAATCCATGAGATCAGAATTCTCGGCCAAAACATAGTCAGTAATCTTGGACCACCAGGTGCTGCTACCCAGCGTAGAGTAGATCTACCCTAGGGCTCTGAAGTCCTTTGGAGGAAATCTCCCACCAGCTTGAAAGAAACGATGACGAAAAGTCTCTGTGACCGCAGTCGTTTCCCCGGCAGGCAACTAGTTGAACGGCAGGCCAGGACGAAGAGCAATCACATGTTTGCAGGAGCTGTCTACCCCGTACCCAGCCGTGGAGCCTGTGAAGACGCCGCAAGTCACCCCGTCTTAAGTTGGGGTCAAATCCCAATTCATCATCCTTGGGACTACAAGGGACCGCAACTCAACAATTGAGAACCCTCTCGGCATGCTTGGAAGGTAGTAATGGACCCCGTCAACTACGCGGAGCCACCTGCTCTCCCTGAGCAATAAAACTGAAGGATCAGTCGCGGCATCACCGAACAAAAACTGAGGCTTTCTGAGCTCTATCCTAGCCTCGTCTGTCAGCACCGCGTCAGTAGTCAACTCACACAATGTTAAATGGTGTCCATCGGTGACTCTGTTGATCAGTCCATCCGGCTTGTCGGCAGCAAACGTGGGCATTGGATCCAGGAGAAGGAATCGGGGAGGCGCCGTATAGCCCGTACCTCCGGCGAAACCAATAGCCACACCCTTCGGAAGGGCTTTGTTAGAAAAGGTCGCTGCAAGGCAGAACCGGAGAATTAGAACGGAATCCACCCTAAGGGGAGGGCAAATCCGCCTATTAAGCCAAAACAGGCAAAGTCGCCACCCGCCTATTAAGCCAAAACGGACAAAGTCGCCGGACAAATATAAATCCGCCTGTCAAAAAGGCAAAGTCCGCTTGACAAAAACGAGATCTGTCTGTATAGGCTGAATTTGTCTTTATCAGACAAAAGTCGAACTCGCATGTCAAGGACGAACTCACCCTCGCCCAATAAAGGCCAACTTCGCCTGTAAAGACAGAAGTCATCCTCTGCAAGTGAATGTAAAATTCGCCTGAAAAAGGCCGATTTTATCCAAATCAGGAAAACTGCCAAAAAATGGCAGAATCCACTGGGGAAGACGAGCGATACTCATCCTCCCGACCCGACGTCGGCAATCAACGCAAGGTCGTCAGACAAATCTTTCGACTTACCCAAATACGTCTCAGGCACGCTGGCGATCGTACCGGCGGTGAGGCGATCAGAATAGCGTCCAGGACCTCCTCCCTTCGGAACACATTTCTTAGATTTTGGCGCCATGTCTAAAAGTCGGGGAAGAAGCAAGAATTCTTTCTCTTTAGAGAGCTTTCACGAAACGGGATTCTTGAGCATAGTAGCTCTCAAAAAAGGGGGAACAAAGCCTATTTAAAGGCGGAGATGCTTACGTGGCCACGATCGCCCTCAAGAGACGAAACACTGGCGGCTAAGAGACATGGCCACGATCGAAATCGACGGCCCATATTACTCTCCGTAGTTCGTTCTCTTTTTACAGTTACGAAGGAACCGTCGAAACAGGAAACGGGCCGGTCAAAA
Organism: Asparagus officinalis; assembly: GCF_001876935.1. NCBI lineage: Eukaryota > Viridiplantae > Streptophyta > Magnoliopsida > Asparagales > Asparagaceae > Asparagus > Asparagus officinalis. Next base: position 120,266,027 of record NC_033800.1, read on the forward strand.
CCCAGGACCCGAACCGAATCTGATGGCTGAATTCGAAAACCATGGCCATGATTCGTCATCGAGCGAGGTTCATGAAGCTGATGTCATATTGTCAAAATCACAATTGATGCGACCTGACGAGCCCACGCCACCTTAGCTGGAAAGCACGAAGCTTCATCGGCGAACACGTGGTTCACCTCCTACAAAATTGAATTCCGCCTGAAGGAAGGGTTTCTCCTACAAAAAAACCTAGCTCGACCCCGCAAATTCAAATTTCGTCTGCGAAAATGAATTTCGCCTGAAGATTCCGGATAATACGACTCGTCCAGAGTTTTGAACCACCAATGGAATAGCCTCACCCAAACCCACGCCTCAAACGGCTAAGGGTTAGAGCAGAAATCTTAGCATTAAGCCTAAGAGAAACTACTCGATAACTCATCATACTGAGGGGAATAGTATGGCTAGCCCGATCCAAACGGTTATCGGTAAAGGCAAATCAAACCCGTTGATAGCTGAGGGTTTGCTAAAAATCCTAAAAGGAACTAAATACACTTGCTTCGCTAGGAACTTCTTTATTCAAAGTATTCCAGACCACACGCAAGCCGGTTTAGGTCTGAAAACTTTGAAGGGGGTCTTGTAGACGGTAAAAATTACCTTTGCAGACATACGAGAAATTCGCCTGCAAGTCGGAGTCGTCCACCGATATTGAGGGTGGGGGCTCACCCATGGGCTGGGCTCACCAGCGCAAACCCAAATCGCACAGTTGCCAAATTCACTCGCGTTTGTTCATCACAGATCCGCCTGTATGATCGACTCGCCCGCACGAGTCAAGATCGTCCAGATCCGCCTGATGATCAACTCGTCTGCACGAGTCAAGATCGTCCAGATCCGCCTGTATGATCGACTCGCCCACACGAGTCAAGATCGTCCAGATTCGCTTGTATGATCGACTCGTCCGCACGAGCTGAGAGTCAAACTTGCCTACAAACAATGTACCCGAGAGCCGCTACGCCGCGCACAGGGATGGGCCTTCCTACTTCCCACGACGTGAAGGGATGGAGCACAGTACTCCAAGTCCATCAAGTAGCTGCAACCAGTCAAATCCATGTAGTCATCAAATCCGCCTGCACGCTCACGATTGAAGCTTGCCTTGCCTGCACGAGTCAAGAGTTGAATCCGCCTGCAAACGGCAAGCTGACTGGACTCACTTGAGTACTCGACAGTCGCTACACTTGCCAGCCGCTACGCTACGTACAGGGATGGGCCTTCCCACTTCTCGTACGACGTGAAGGGATGGAGAACAGTACTCCAAACCCATCAAGTAGCCGCTCATAGTATGAGTGACCGGTCACTCGCCAAGTCTGCCTGCAGGAAACTCGCCTCGCCTGCACGAGTCAAGAGCTGAATCCGCCTGCAAACGGCAAGCTGGCTAAACCCACTCGAGTGCTGGGCAGCCTCTATCCCACGTACAAGGAGGGGCCATCCCACTCCTCACGACGTGAAGGGAAGGAGTGCAGTACTCCGAACCCACCAAGCATCCGCTCACAGTACAAACCCAAAGCATGGTATCTCCCAACGATAAATGGTCATATCCCATGATTCAAGGAGCGGCCATGCCGTCTCTCCTCTATTTAAGAACCTCTCCTGGCTTCGGAAAAGGGGTTCAGCAAGTTCACTCATAGCTAATTGATTAATTCAATCAGTTAACTGAACCACTGGCTCTTGACTCTCAAGAGAGTTGACGACAAGCTCTTTGCATAATCTTTGTACTACAGCATCTTCTCCCAGTTTCGAGCCCTGATCGTCGTCAAACTCGGAGACTCGAACTCCATCGATCCGTGCTTCTACTGCGTACTGAAGCTCGCTAGCAACCTCGATTGAATCGTCCAAGGGAAGCAGACTCGGCGCAAGAACCGAGCGAAGAGTCTTATAGCTACCGAAAGTCCCTACGTTAAACAAGGAGGGCATTCCCTCCGCTTCTGTTATAATTTTTGATTCATTAGTTTGTAATAAGCTGTTCTTATAAATACAAACGAAATCCCTGTTTCGGGAGATCAGAAATTCACACCTACAAGTACAGATAGGTTACAGTCAACGATGCTAAAATCGTCAAGCTCGATCCATCATACAACTCATCCTCCTAAATGGCTTAACATTCCCACTAAGATTAATGAAGCCAAAAGTTACACACAACTCATCCTCCTAAATGGCTTAACATTCCCACTAAGATTAATGAAGCCAAAAGCTGCACACAACTCATCCTCCTAAATGGCTTAACATTTCCACTAAGATTAATGAACCTAAAAGCTGCATGTCGAGTGTTCATCAATGCCTACAAGGATTCTCTAGATAAAAGAATACACATCATCGCAGATTGAGTGGAGTATCTCAAGAATTCAGACAAAATCCGAAGAATACACCTTATCGCAGATTGAGTGGAGTATCTCAAAGACCCAGACAAATTTGTTGTCATCATCATTCTTGTTTGGTTCATCAGCAATGACTTGGGCTTTAGCTTGTTTGAATAAGGTCATTATCACCAAGACACAAAAGTTATCTTGTTTGGTTTAAGGAAGCAGAATCACGACATTCCGGCAACCGGGTTCGTGATGTCTTCTAATCAGACAAACTAAGCAGTCAATCAATCAAATTTTAGGATCCAAAGTATTCCGAAAATTCGTCCCAGTCAACCACGAACTTTCGAAAACTTTGGAGGGGGTTCTGTAGGCTGTCTAAAAATCATAATAGATAGCTAATCCCCGTCAAGTTTCAATGATGGGAGTTACAATCCGACGACTTTCATATCTCAATGATAAAAGTTACAATCAGTTGACTTTCATGTCAACAAATAAAAACTATAAATGGAGGACTTTTCACGTAGATTGAAAAAAGTTACAATTCAACGACACTTCCGACAACTGATGAAAACTCTATTCAGCGGTCTTCACAATCAACTGTGAGAGTTACAATCCGACGACTTCCACACCCTACAATAGCTAAAGCAAAGATTACTAAACAATGGTCCTTGCAACGCTCTACAGAAGAGGTTACAAGTCAACTAGCCTCTTCTAAACGCGAAATTCATCTTCGTGTTTTAATTCTTGAAACGCAGGCGACCCCTGTGTTTCCAATCCTCAGCAAACAAAACACGGATGGCCATCACGTTTTTCATCATTCAGCGGATATCCAACTCTGTGTCTCCAGTCTAAGATGTGGAGTTAAGATCTGAAACGCTGATTTGAGCGTTTGACTCATTCAAACATGAGTCGAACGGTTTCAGAATCATTTTTTTGCCATGATTTGAGGAAATCACGCCCACTTAGGAGCGGATTAAGGGGGCAGTTACAACCCCTTATCCTCCTATAAAACCTCAAAAAACTCAACAGAGGAAAAGGTTCAGATTTAGGAGATTGGTGGGTGAAGAAGAGATCAGATTTCTCACAGAGAGAGTGTCGGCTGATTCTTCTTGGATTGTTGGCAATAGGAAGATCTGATCTTGGAACATCTTTCAGCAACAAACAAATCCACTTGGCTATTAACCGAATTTTTGGTTCAAACAACTCTTTTCATAGAGTTTCAACTCACTCTGAGTTCTTAAACTCGTTAAGAGTTCTCCATCAAACTTGTCACACAAGTTAATTGTGTCCGTGAGACAAGATGGTCGGATTGTCAATGGAGAGCAAATACGACATGAGCATTCGAAAGAAGTACTTCATCGCTACTGTGAAGAACCCAGAATTAAACAAAGAGGAGAATCCAGATCATTCTCCTCTTTTTTGTAATCAGAATTCAAATTGTAATTAAGATCGGGAGAATACAAGTCAATTTTCTTTTATTTTATTTACTACAAATTTTTTACCAAACAAGTGTCATCAGTGAATTGGAGAGATCTAATGTTGTTTAGTTTGCCTTTTAGGTGTAGTTTAGATAGATCTCCATGATGACCAAGTGGTTAGCTTAAAGAAAACTAAACTTCAATCATATGCAAACAAACATTTGCAACTTGCTAATGACAATCATGTTAAGTTAACCTTAGATCTAATAGTTGGCTATTTGAATTTTTATTAGAAGATGTATTTCCAAATCCTTAATCTTGTATTTAGCTAGTCGCAAAAGTAGAGTTTAATTTTGTGCTGCAAAAGATGTATTTTTATTGCAAATCAAATATTTGTTTATCCGCAATTGCAAAATGATCTGCATCTTCTGAATGTGTCAATCTGTTGGGTATCTAAATTTTTATGAGAATATGTATTTCCAAATCCATAATCTTGTATTTAGTCGCAAAAATTGTGGAGTTTGCAAAAGATGTATTTTTATTGCAAATCAAATATTTGTTTATCTGCAATTGCAAAATGGTCGACATTTTCTGAATTTAGATCCATTAATTTGGTGACATTACATAAATGTTAGGTCCTTTTATTTTGATGATGTTTAACAAACAATTTATCATTAATGTTGTTTGTCTAGTGTTTGTGTTTTTATGATTATTCTAGGTAAACAATATGTTGGAGGATGGATGTAATCGAGCATTCACGATCATATCCAATGGAGGTTGGTGGAATTATGGAGTGAAGACATGCAATTCAAGTTAAATATTCAAGTTCAAGCTTCATCCGCAAGTTTACCAAGAGGAGCTTATTAAAGATCAAGATCACAAGCTTGGGTAATTTAGTTTTAGGTTTTATATTATGTGTGTTAGATACTTTAAGCTCAATACCATATACACACATATGTGTTTTGGTTTATATATATATATATATATATATATATATATAGATATATATATATATATATATATATATATATATATATACACACACACACACACATACATGTTTTGGTTTTATAGTTTTCAAGTTTATACAAAAATGATTTTGTGAAAATATTATTTTATTTGTTTATAGAGTTAACAATCATAACATACATTTTTTATTAAGTCTATGAAATCAGTTTATGAAGTTTCAAAACATGGTGTAGACAAAATGTCAAAACAAGTATGTTTCATTTTCATGTTTTGGACTATTCTGTAAAATAAAGAGATTTCTCATTTGGTGTAGCATGTTTATTATTATATCTACAATCATTTTCCAAAGTTTTATATTTTTCTGATTTTATTTGCTATTTTTAAAGGTAGTTTGAAAATCAGATTTTTGTTACAAAACAAGCTGATAACCTGTTATCAGTCGACTGGTCAGTCAACTGATGACATCAGTCGACTGATGAGTCGAGTGAAGAAATCACCTGGAATGTTAAAAAGTTTCTGTTTTGTTTTAGTCGACTGACCAGTCGACTGATGAGGTCATCAGTCGACCGATCAAGTCATCAGTCGACCGACGAGCTGGATGTTGACTCTAACGGTCAGCTCATCAGTCGACCGATGATCCAACGACTAGTTTTTTTTCAGCTTTTATGTTTTTGTCTTTTTGCTGGTTTTGTTGGTTTTCTCTTGGCTTTGGGGTTTCCTATAAATACCCTCATATATCCTCAGTTCATAACTAAGAAGAGAAAAGTTTTAAAAGAGTTTTACAAGTTTGTTTAAGAGTTTTAAGTTTTTGTTTAAGTGTGTTTAAAAGTTTGGTTTGTGAAGAAACTTCACAATAGCTTGAGGAGATCATTCATTGGTGTTTGAGTATTCAACTCTTCTCCCTCTCTCTTGTTATCATAGAGAAGTTTTTCTAAACTCTATTTCTAGCTATTTATTATTTTGTTCATATTTTCCATAAGCTAGATTTAATTGAGTTTAGTTTGTTTTATTAAATCTCATTGTTACACACACCCACTTGAGCTTCTAGTATTTTCATACATAGTATAATTGGGGTTACGAGAGATTGTAACTTTGAGTTGTGCTTAATTGAGTTCTCACCTTGTTTAGAGAACAATCATTTGATTTGTAAGCCTAATTGTGTAGATTACTTTGTAATACACTAGTACACCAAGATGAGTGTGTGGTGAGAGATGGGGTCGTCCCAAGAGGAGTAGGGTAGGTGGTAATGCCTAGAGAGAGGTTGTAATTCCTAACACTTGAGGGAGACACGGGATAGAGACCAATATTTGAGGTGGTAGTTAGTGTAGTTACATTGTGAGTGATTGTGAACGTTGATCGGTGAGCGTTGAAAACCGACATTGTGAGGTGTAAACGTTTTTCGGGTAAACGAAAATCCGGTGTGATAGTGGAGATCTCCTTGAGGTGAGGAGCGGAGACATAGGTCGTGGGGACCAAACTCCGTGAACATATCGTTTGTTTGTTATTGCATTGACACACTTTTACATTCGTGCTTATTATTCTTATTACATTTGTCAATTGTTCATTGTTTATATTTCCCTATCGCTTTAGTAGTTTGTTTACCCTTATGTTAATTGTATATCCTTGCACATATATTTGTAATATATCATTCTTGCTAGGATATATTTGTTAATAAGTTTTAATTTGGCATAAATCAGATTAGATTAGCATAAACCCTATTCACCCCCCTCTAGGGTTCTTTCCTAGTGGTATTAGGGTATTTTCAATTGGTATCAGAGCACTTTTAATAAATTCTTAAATATTTGTGTTAATGCAAAGACTAGCAACATCTGTTGTAGTTAAATTGGCTTCAACATATGATTTGTTTTTTTCTTAAAAAATGGAAATTCAATAACCATGTTAAATGTCGAGAAGAAAACATTAAATTTATCATTTGTGAATTTGATTTTATTATAGTGAGTGTATTTTAAATCTAGTTTTCTGTTCAACGTTAGTTAACTTTTAAGGATCAATTTGTAAGAACCTTTAGGATTTAAGGGATTCATTAGCAATTACAAAGATTCAAGGGACTAATAAAGAATTATTGAAGAGTTGAGAGATTAATATCTAAATGATATGGGAGTAATATATAGAAATGAGAAGACCAATAATAATATACTCGGGTCGCTAGGTTGATGCAAAGTAGAGTTATATCATCAAATTTTGCATTCCAATTTCTAGTCTATGGGCATTTATAAGTAATAAGTTAGTTGAGAAAAGTAATTGCATTTATATTTTGCGAAAAAAGCTGCAAAGACTTGTTGCAACCAGTATTGCGAGTTCTTTTCTTAATGTCATGTCATTAAGTTAGCTAAAACAAATTAGAAAATGTGTAGATATTTTCAAAGTTTTGAATAAATAAGCATTTAATTAGCAATGAAAATGGACCATCGGGACAAACCAAACATTGTATTTTGATTTGAAAATATATTTAATATAAATCGCAAACTTTGAGTGTGTTTGGCAACTTCAAAACAAAACTAGTTTAATGTGAGGCTTTGAACTTGAAAAAACTAGTTCAATTTAGGCCCAATTTTGCCAAACTTTAACCCAAGTTTGTTCTATCTAAAATAAATTTTGCGAAATTGGCAAGCACATCCTGCGCGTTTGGGATTATAATAAAGAACAAATTTTCACTGTAGCCCGATTTAAATTTTTATTATAAAAAACGACTGTATCTCGTTTTATTTACTGAAATCGACCCGTTTTCTCGCCACGTCAGCGTCGTGGCGAGAAAACGGGTCGATTATTTTTTAATCGGCTTCGTAAACAGTCGGGGTTGGTAACCCCGACTGTTTAGTCGATCCCCCGCTAACAGCTTAACTAAATGGTCGGGGTTGGGAACCCCGGCCAATTCGTAATAGTCTTATTTCGAATTGGTCGGGGTTCCTAACCCCGACCATTTAGCAGAGCCCAGCCAGCGCTGGGTTTTGCCACGGACAAAATGGTCGGGGTTGGGAACCCCGACCAATTTGAAGTTCATTTTTAATTGGCCGGGGCCCCAATCCCGACCATTAAGCAGAGGCCGAGGCCGAGGCAAAAAGTAGTCGGGTTTGGCAAACCCGACTACTTATTCTGGGTCCCCTGCACCGTATAAAAGCCACTGTGACCTCATTCCCCCGATCCCATCTCATTTCTCTGCCTCCCTCTTCTCTCTTCCGTCCGTTCTCCCAAAACCAAAGCTTCAGATCTCATGTTTGAACTCGTTTCTTCGGTGGAAATTCAAATCAAAAGTTATCTACAACGTTTTTAGGTAATATCTTCTACTCCTCTCCTCTTTTAACATGTAGAAATGTAGGATTTTTTCCTTAAAAATAATTTGCTAGGGTTTTCATTTATAAATGAATTTCGTGGGCTAGAGTTATCGCTGAAATTCGTTTGTATGATGATTATTATCGATGTAATTAACTTTTAGGGCATATAATGTTCAATTGTTCAATTTTAGGGTTTAGGATTTACAATTTTGGAATTAGGGTTTTTGGTTGAAATTATATGAGATTATTTGCATATAAATTTAATTTTTTATATTTAAATGATATAATTTTCTTTTGAATAGGTTGAACAATATGATGTTTATTGCTATATGTGTACAGTGTATACTCTCTCTTATATATATATATTTATACTCTCTCTCTTAGTATATAAGTATACTTATATATACACATATGTTATACATATATAAGTATATTTATATATATATACACATATATATACATAAACTTATATGTACATATATAAGTATATTTATATAACAGTATAAATACATATAAGAGTATAAATAGATGAATAATATGCCAATGTACGTCGGAGGGGTAACGACGCCATTAATGATCTCGGAATCATATAGTTACTACGACTTGGTTATGGAATTACACCGAGTTACGGAAATTGACCCACGAGAATACCGACTGAAAATTATATGCAATTGGCCCATAGCTATTGATAGAACATCCGCAGTGGAGATCTCGAACGATTATCATATGAGTATTATGTTTAATTTGGGCAAGTCGTAACAAATGGTAGAATTATTTATTGAAAAGTTGCCACATAATTCGTGCCAAATATTCAAACCTCCAGGAGAATTCCACTATGGAACTACGTGTGAAGAATTGTTGGGTCAATGTCCTACAATGAAGGGGGGAAAGATTAAACTCGAATGGTTAAGGAATAACTTTATGAATGTACCGATCGATGCGACTGATGAGATCATTAAGAGCTATGCCCGTTGATAATCATATTTTATTACAATTTTATACCCTCATTATCTATTTTATATGAATAAATATACCACTAATAATTATTTTTATCTTTTAATTGCAGGTTAATGAAGAATAAATCTCAAACTCTCATCTCTCAACAAAAACCCATTGATTAAATGAAGAAATGAAGCAAAGAAGCACATTGGAAAATCAATTTCCAAATTATCCAAAAGCCCAGAATGAAGTCGTGTAGCCTGTAGAAGCCGGAGAAAATCAAAAATCCAATATGAAAAGAAATCATATTCAAAATGGTTGGCCACAAAGAAACGACGATATCTCCTAATCCGGAAGGCGGAATTTAACATATAATATATGAAAATCGCCTATCTCGACGAGACGAAGCTATCCGTGAAATCAGAATTTGGAAATAGTAGGCATCGATGTCGGCATCGATGTGGGCATCGATGCTGGCATCGATACCTGCATCGATGCCTGCATCGATGCCAGATTACTGTAGCGCGCGTCAATGGCTGATTTTGCTTGTCTTGGGGCTCAAGTTTGATCCAATGGCTCTCATTCACTGATGTTTACTATAAATAGGGGTAGAGAGTGAGGGGTTAGAGGTGTGAAAATTTTGTAAACTCCTTTTGGAGAGGAGGGCTACTCTTAATTGAGAAGGCCTTCCAAAATTGTAACTTTAGTTGCAATTAATAATAATAATTTTTTCACCACTTTAAATATTTCTTCTCTTTGTTGGATGATGAAGATGGAGATGAAGAATTATTTAGAGGTTTGCATTTTCTTTCCTTTTTCTCTTTTATTTCCTTTTTATTGCTTATTAGTGTAGATTTATTTCTATGCTTGTAGTTTAGATTTTATTTTCTTGTTAAATAGCCAAGAGGCTAGAACCCTCTTGCCTTAGATTTATTTCATGCTTATAGAATAGATTTAATTTCTTGCATTTAATTCTTGCAATTTTATTTTGTAGTTTAGATTTTGCACTTTATTTTGTAGTTAGATTTTAATTTCTTATACTATTCACCTTGAGGCTAGAACCCTCTTGGGTTTAGTTTTTCTTTTTGTTTATTTTTATTTTGTTTGATTCGCCTTTAGGCTAGAACCCTCTAGGGAATCACCCTTTTCTAAGAAGTGGGTTCAATTGTAGATTACCCATATCTATAATTGAATCCACCATCTTTAATTTCTTGCATTTTCTTTTATTCTTGAATTTTATTTTCTTTATTCTTGATTTTTATTTTCCTTTTCCTTCTTGCCTTATTGATCATATTCATTCTTTGTCACATCCACTCTCACTTATATCTCGTGCCGATTTACACACTATCACTTCCACTCTCTCTATCTCTCCACAATCACATTCACTTATCACTCCTACTTGTCACACACACAACATAAGAACCGATTTTATATTTTCTCCTACAAAACACCTTCCTCGTGGGATCGATATCTTAAATACTATAACTTGACACGGTTGTGCACTTGCAACCTTTTTGGTACATGTTTATGCCGCATCAAGTTTTTGGCGCCGTTGCCGGGGAAGGTGCTTAAGTAGGTTTTAATTATTTTGGTTCTTTAACTTGTGTGTTTTTTGTGAAGGAAACGCTTGGAGCTTGAAGATCGCGGATTGGAGAGCTAGGATTTGAAGATTTGCTTTCAGGTAAGTCCTCTTTCTAGTTTTTAATTCCACCCTTTAGCTACTTCTTCACAATTAGAGACAATTAGGACTTAAAAAAAAGAGATTTTATTTTTTGTTGACCATAATAAAATTCATCCTCCACTTTGAGATTTACTAACAAGATAATAACAAATCCCCTCTTCTCATTTGTTTGATTGTTAACCCTAATTAAAAAAAATTCCATCCTTTTTAGTTGCTTTTAATTCATAGGGTTACATTTCATATAGTGTAGGAATTCACCAAGTGATTTGAGCATCTTGATTTGACACACACTTAAAAATATTTTTAAGGGCAAAACCCCATAATCAAGATAAGGTGAGGGATTTCATCACCCTTTCCTTAGCCCAAAAATCACGAATTCCTCACTACACCATCCAAGCCTAATAAAACTCATTAGACGTTGGCCCCTAAGGATTCGAGCTCAATAAGGAACAAGAAATCCTTAAGTGAACCGGTTTAAGTTTTCTCAGATTAGTTGGTGTCTAAGGCAAGGTTTAGGGGTTGCGTAAAGCGCTCCGCAAGAAAAGAGGTACTTAATTGATCTTTGATCACCCTCTAGTACTATCCTTACCTGGCTAACTACTTGGGTAAAACTTTGATCTTTTCACTGTAGGAGTTTTTGGTTAGGAGCTGGTCTAGTTGAGTTAGGCTAAACCCTAGAATTAGGGTTGATTGAAAAGTGGTTGTTTTGATTTGTTTCAGTTAGGATTTTTTTTTTCTTTATCTTCTAAAAAACCAATTTTCTTTCTTTTCTTTAAGAAAAAAAAAATAAAAAAATAAAAAGAAATATTTTGGTGTATGCAACAGTGGATTAGGGATAATACACATCGATTAATTCGCTTTGAACCAATCATAGAAATGGAGTATCCTAATCCACCCGTTCTTCATGATATGTGCTATCCCATTAGGAATGCAATCCCCTCATGCATTAGGCTCCCCGAAACAAATGGAATAAGTTTTGAGCTTAGACCGTAATACATAAACATGCTTCCCAAATTCCTTGGTAATGAAACAGAAGACGCATATATTTTTATTTCAGAATTTGAGGAAGTGTGTATTATGATTAAAATGAGAGAATTAAATGAAGATGCGGTTAAGCTTAGATTTATTCCATTTGTTCTTAAGGATAAAGCTAAAAAATGGTTGTACAGCTTACCAACAAATTCCATCTCAAGTTGGGATGAATTTGTCACCGTTTTTCTTAAGAAATTTTTTCCTATTCATAAAACGGTAAAGCTTAGGAACAGCATTCAAAACTTTAAAATTATCCCGGGAGAACCTTTTTGGAAGTATTTTGACCGATTTAAAGATCTTCTCATCCAATGTCCTCATCACGGTTTAGAGAAATGGCGATTGTGCCAAATAATTTATGAGGGATTAGATTATTCTGCAAAAACTTCCTTAGAATCAATGTGCCACGGGGATTTTATGAGGAAAAATGCTGATGAAGCTTGGGAGTTTTTGGAGAGTCTTTCTGAAAAAACAATGCAATGGGAACAGTGCGATGACAGGGTTTCATCAGTTCCCCATTCTAAGTCTAGTGGTCTTTCCTTGGAGTCAAACATTGCTTCTGAAGCGAAGATGGCGACAATTCTGCGGAGGTTAGAAGCCTTAGAAATTAAGGAACGAGCTCCAGCTCAACTCAATCATGTTTCTTTCCCAGGATGTCATAATTGTCAGTCTCCTACCCACGTTTCAGAGGAATGCCCTCTCCTAGGAAATAACAACGCAATAGAACAGATGAACGCTGCATTCCAGCACCCTAGAAATGATCCATTTTCTCCAACCTACAATCCAGGTTGGAGAAATCATCCCAACTTTGCATGGAATCAAGGAAATTCTCCCGGAACTCAAAACTTCACTCCCGCTTCGACCCAACATTTTCCTAGGGGAAACACAGTTCCATTCAATTCTCATTCACAATTTCAACAACCCAATCTGCCGTATCAAAATCAGTCTCCTCTTCATCAAGCTGTAATTCAGACTCATCACAATCCAGATCAGGATAAACGTCTCAACGTCTTGGAAAGGGGTTTAGAAACCATAATTAAGGCCTCTACTCAAACCACGAATATGTTGACTCAAACGTCTAGCACGCTGAATTCCTTCATGCAATCAACCGGACAAATGCTCAACTCCGACACTCAAGCTATAGCTAGATTAGAATCGCAACTTAGTCAACTAGTTAGTGCCGTGAGTGAAAGAGAGAAAGGAAAATTTCCAAGTCAACCCGTGGTTAACCCTAATAACACAGGATGCAGTTCATCCTATGAAGCTCAAGTGAATGCAATCCATTCACTTCGGTCAGGTAGACAGGTCGATAATCAAGTGAGAACTCCTCCAAGTCAAACTCTTGATCCTGTACAAATTCCTTCTCCTTCTCCTTCTGATGAATCTATTCAACAATCACTCCCCTTAGATGACCAAGAACCTGAACCCGAACCTGCTTTTGATAGATTTAGACCGGTTGCTCCCTTTCCAGATAGACTCAGGTCTAGGAAACACTCTCCTCAGGAGGAGAAGATCCTAGAAACATTTAAGCAGGTTAATGTCAACATTCCTCCCTTAGATGTAATTGAACAAATTCCATCTTATGCTAAATTTTTAAAAGAATTGTGCACTAAGAAGAGGAGAATAAATGTTCCAAAAAAGTCTTTTTAGCCGCCAATATCGGTGAAATGCTGTCAAATCCCATACCTTTGAAACGTAAAGATCCAGGTTCCCCCATCATTTCATGTATCATTGGTAATACTCACATTGATAAGGCGCTTTTAGACTTAGGGGCCAGTGTCAATTTGCTTCCATATTCAGTCTACCAGCAATTGGGTCTAGGTGTACTGAACCCAACCAAATGCACCTTACAGTTGGCTGATAGATCTGTCAAGGTCCCTATGGGTGAGTTAGAGGATGTTCTGATTAAGGTTGGAGATTTTATTTTTCCAGTAGATTTTGTAGTCTTGGAAACACAGCCTGTTTCCAATCCCAAAGGACAGACACCTGTCATCTTAGGACGACCGTTCTTAGCCACTTCTAATGCTCTCATCAACTGTAGAACTGGTCAAATGAAGCTGTCCTTTGGGAATTTGACTGCTGATCTCAACATTTTTAATCCAGGGGACCAACCAAATAATCAGCCTCTAGAAATAAACTACATTCAGGAAAGATCAGAAGAAGAAGAAGAAGAATGTGATTTAAGTTTTGAGGAAATTTTTGATGAAGAGTTAGAGTTTTTAGAAGAAGCAGATCAGGTCCTTGAGAATAATAAAACTGTGTTAAACATTTGCTGCTTTGAATTAAATTTTGAAGAACTCTTTCTTGATGAACTTAGATTCTTGGAGAATAATCAACAACTAAATTTTCAAAACTTCACAGAAGAATTGGTTGTTGGAAAACAAAACTTCACAGTATAAGAGTCTAAGTTCATTAAGAAATACAAAATGCATGACACCAATAATACCTACCTTACCTTGTTGCACGAATTACTGAACACCCCGAAATGCTTGGAAATTCACATTATTAATTATATCATTCTGAATTTGTTTAAAATCCGGGGAAGAATTTTTAATAGTAAGGTAGGATTCAATGTAGAACAGGAACTCTTCATGTTGAATATTTTATTCTACATTGTTTATTTTGTTTATTTCAGAATAATAAAAAGAATTTATTCTTCTCTCATGTGAGAGTTTCTTGTTCAGTTTTCAAAAAAAAGGAAAAAAAGAAGAAGAAAAGAAAAAAAAGAAAAAGAAGAAGAATAAATTGTTGTTTTCATCCTCCTCAGACCAAAGGTAATTGCAGATTTTTATTAGCGGACCAAATGTAAGTGTTTCACTTCTTATCTGTTTTATTTTATGCATCATAGAGTTTGCATTGAGGACAATGCAAAATTTAGGTGTGGGGGTGAGAATTAGTTATTTTCTTTCTCTTTATTTTACAATTTTAGTGCATTTTTGTCATTTTTTTTTCTTTTCCTTAAAAAAAAATATAAAAATATCGTCACTTACCAAATTGATAGAGTTATGTAATAATTAATTTATTTGATAAATTTGAAATTTTCTAATCCCTAGTTGGTTATTGACTTAAGTTCACTTTTTATGATAACTCTAAATAAATTTCTTAAGACATGATTTTCAAAGTAGTATACTTTACTTAAGCCTTAACTTGGACTTTTATTTAAAATAATGAAATTTTTGCATGCCTAACTTAGAATTGAAAATAAATTTTCAAATTGTCTTGATTTACATATTTTTCAAAAAAATATATACACAAACAAAAAAAAAATATATTTGCAAAAGAAGAGTGCGAAAAACGGGCACAAAAAAAAACTCTTGAATTCGAGGTGATTCTATCTTATTAAGCCTAAGCTGACCGAGTAATTAAGCCCAAGGAGTATTTCCATACTTAATGACCTAAGCCCATTTGGGTTGGGATCCATTGGCCCAAAACTCGTTAAATGGTCACTTAGAAAGCCCGTTAAAGTAGAAAAGAAAATCACCAAGAAAGAAAGAGTTAATAATAATAATAATAATAATAATAATAATAATAATAATAATAATAAATAAATAAAATACTAATAAATATTTTATAATTGTATATATGGTCTTGGAAAATATTTTAAATCAAGCAACTTGAAATTTATTTAAAACAAAGAGTTATCATGTTCTTTTCAAAACTTTTAAATTAAATTTCTAAGTTTGGCTTGGTTTTGTATTGCTACAATGAGAAAATTTTCTTAAAAATATACCTTAGAGTTATATAAAAAAATGTTTTCTTGAGTGATAACTGGCTCCAATTAGATTATCTAAAAGTTATCAAGTGAATTTAGTTATTTACTGACTTCTTTAATTTGGCAAGTTGACCGAATTTTGTGGGTATATTCACTGCAAACCCTCACGAGACTACAACTCGTCCACTAGGGTAACCTAGGGGTTTAAAGGCTTGTTGTATGCGCTAAATACAACCGCGATTCCTGCGAAAGTGAGTTAGGATTTTCTTTTTATTTTCTTTGCTAGAGGACTAGCAAAAGTTTAGGTGTGGGGGTATTTGATAATCACATTTTATTACAATTTTATACCCTCATTATCTATTTTATATGAATAAATATACCACTAATAATTATTTTTATCTTTTAATTGCAGGTTAATGAAGAATAAATCTCAAACTCTCATCTCTCAACAAAAACCCATTGATTAAATGAAGAAATGAAGCAAAGAAGCACATTGGAAAATCAATTTCCAAATTATCCAAAAGCCCAGAATGAAGTTGTGTAGCCTGTAGAAGCCGGAGAAAATCAAAAATCCAATATGAAGAGAAATTATATTCAAGATGGTTGGCCGCAAAGAAATGACGATATCTCCCAATCCGGAAGGCGGAATTTAACATATAATATATGAAAATCGCCTATCTCGACGAGATGAAGCTATCCATGAAATCAGAATTTGGAATTAGTGGGCATCGATGTCGGCATCGATGCTGGCATCGATACCTGCATCGATGCCTGCATCGATACCAGATTACTGTAGCGCGCGTCAATGGCTGATTTTGCTTGTCTTGGGGCTCAAGTTTGATCCAATGGCTCTCATTCACTGATGTTTACTATAAATAGGGGTAGAGAGTGAGGGGTTAGATGTGTAAAAATTTTGTAAACTCCTTTTGGAGAGAAGGGCTACTCTTAATTGAGAAGACCTTCCAAAAATTGTAACTTTAGTTGTAATTAATAATAATAATTTTTTCACCACTTTAAATTTTTCTCTTCTTCTCTTTATTGGATTATGAAGATGAAGATGAAGATGGAGAATTATTTGAAGGTTTGTATTTCTTTTCTTTTTCTCTTTTATTGCTTATTAGTGTAGCTTTATTTCTATGCTTGTAGTTAGATTTTATTTTCTTGTTAAATAGCCAAGAGGCTAGAACCCTCTTGCCTTAGATTTATTTCATGCTTATAGATTAGATTTATTTCATGCTTATAGAGTAGATTTATTTTCTTGCATTTAATTCTTACAATTTTATTTTGTAGTTTATATTTTGCAATTTATTTTGTAGTTAGATTTTAATTTCTTATACTATTCACCTTGAGGCTAGAACCCTCTTGGGTTTAGTTTTTCTTTTTGTTTATTTTTATTTTGTTTGATTCGCCTTTAGGCTAGAACCCTCTAGGGAATCACTCTTTTCTAAGAAGTGGGTTCAATTTTAGATTATCCATATCTATAATTGAATCCACCATCTTTAATTTCTTGTATTTTCTATTATTCTAGAATTTTGTTCTTTATTCTTGATTTTTCATTTGTTTCTTGATTTTATTCATTTTTTTCTTCTTGCCTTATTGATCATACTCATTCTTTGTCACATCACTCTCACTTAAATTTTGCGCCGTTTCACACACTATCACTTTCACTCTCATTATCTCTCCATAATCACATTTACTCATCACTCCTTTTTGTCACGCACACAAAATAAGAACCAATTTCATATTTTCTCCTACAAAACACCTTCATCGTGGGATCGATATCTTAAATACTATAACTTGACACGGTTGTGCACTTGCAACTTTTTGATACATGTTTATGCCGCATCACCCGTGCATATATTTTACATATGATCGGTACTATTCTGTTTCCGGATTCCACTAAGGATTCCGTGCACGTGAGATGGTTACCGCTTCTTAGGGACCTATCGGAGTGTGGAGAGTTATCTTGGGGGAGTGCAGTGTTAGCCTATTTGTATAGGGAGATGACAAAAATAGCACTCGTACAAAACAAAGAATTGAAGGGCTACCTCACTTTGCTACAGATATGGTCATGGGAGCGATTGCATTTGGGAACACCTGATTTGAGGGAGGCCCGCGCTCTCGATGGCCATATTCCTTTAGGCTGCAGGTATTATTAAAATGCATGTAACGTTAGTGTTTTATTTCAATATATACTAACCCGTTGTATATAAAATAGATGGAATGTGTCCAGATCCTGGCAAACCTCTCCAAAGGGGCATGAAAACTTTTACAGAAACGAGCTTGATCAGATGGAGGATGAGCAGGTATAAAAATTTTAATATCTAAATATATTCAATTATGCGACCAATTGTTATTGATATCTAAATATATTCAATCAATATATCATAATATCTTATATCATAATATATTCTTTATAGGTCAAATGAATGCCCTACGAGCTAGTGTTAGAGTCACTACTGGATATTTGTCGGGAAGGTGAGGATGTATGGCGTGCTCGCATCCCACTAATATGCTTTGAGATTGTCGAAATGCACGTGCCTGACCGTGTGCTTCGACAATTTGGACTACGACAACATATTCCAAGGCCTGTGGAGAGAATAGAGAGAGCTTGGATAAAAGGTGCACATCGTGCTAATTGGGAAATAATTCGCCAAAATTACACCGGGAGGTGGGATTTAAGGGAGGAACAGGTAGTGATGGAGAGGGCTGATGCACCTGACCTAGGTGTGTACCTGCGGTGGTATTGGGGGATTACTCGCTGGTGGATATTTCAGGAAAACAAAGCCCCGAAGGAGTACATACCAAGAGGCCCAGTCGAGAGAGAGTTGGTAAGTGTATAAGAATAATATACAATTATTTTCTAAGTTTTATTTTCTCACCATCCACTTGATACTAATTTTCAATAATATACAATTATTTTCTAAGTTTTATTTTCTCACCATCCACTTGATACTAATTTTCTTTCGGTTTTATTTTATAGGTACAAGAGCTCGAAGAGCTTTCCGGAATGGCACATGACGCATTACGCACGACTACCGAGCAGGCGTCGAGGAACACGTTCCTTCGAATAATAAAAAAGATACGGTCGGCTCTTTAGAGGACGCGTAATGCAAGCCGCGATGGACGGGAGGAGCGACCAATAAAAAAGATACGGTCGGCTCTTTAGAGGACGCGTAATGCAAGCCGCGATGGACGGGAGGAGCGACCAATTGAGTACGGGCGGCGACGTCGACGAGGACACACGGGGGCGGGATCAAGCCGTGCACATGATGATGAAGCTGGCGGATCACAGGCCGGATGTTCACAGGCGGATCGAGTCGACGTGAATGTCGTGCGCTCCCAACTTCACACACAACCGGACGAGGAACTTATCCGAGCTCACGTCGAAGGTGAACGGGGAAGGGGGAGAGGAAGAAGAGGGAGAGGGAGAGGGAGAGGGAGGGGAAAGGGCGTTGTTGATATTTGTTAAGTTTCGATGGACTTGATAGGATGTTTGTGTTTGAGTTGCAATTTGGACTTGATATGTTGTTTGTGTTGCGATGGATTTGATATAATGTTAAGTTTGCGAATATAAATTGTACGTATGATATTTATGTTTGTGATTGCATTGTGGATTGATAACAGGAGTATAATTGCATTATAGCATGTGTTATTTGTGATTATATTTTGTACTACAGGAAGTATGAGTTTCCATGTGAATGTGGGGTGGAAGAGGTCTGCAAAATGGTCGGGGTTGAGAACCCCGACCATTTTCTGCACCAGCACTGCCTGTGTGTTTGGGCTCTGCTTAATGGTCGGGGTTGGGAACCCCGACCAATTCGAAATGGGCTCCGAATTGGTCGGGGTTCCCAACCCCGACCAATTTGTGCACTGGTCAAAACCAGCGGGTCTGGGCTCTGCCAATTGGTCGGGGTTGGGAACCCCGACCAATTAGGTAAGCGCCTCGCAGGGGATCGACTAAACAGTCGGGGTTGGCAACCCCGACTGTTTACGAAGCCGATTAAAAAATAATCGACCCGCTTTCTCGCCACGGCGCTGACGTGACGAGAAACCGGGTCGATTTCGGTAAATAAAACAAGGGGAGGTCGATTTTGATAATAAAAATTTAAAATGGGGCTACAATGAAAATTTGTTCTATAATAAAATTTTCGCAAAAACTGCTGGATGCGTACTTGCTGTGTTAACAATTGCAACAGCCTAATAATTACATCGACAATTATTCCATCTCCTAATTGCACTCCAGGGGGAAGTTGGCTAAAAAGAATAATAAACAGTTTAGACTAAAAAAATATTTCAGAATCCCAGAGAGAGAGAGAGAGAGAGAGAGAGAGAGAAATCGAGCTATGAATGAATGAAAAATGTCTCCGACCATTCGCTCCTCGTTGCGCTGGTGATCGCGAGCGCGCTCGTGGCCTTTCATCCTGCGCTCATCTCTTCTCCTCCTCCTCCTCCTCCTCCTCCAAATCACAACACCAGCTCTCTCTTTAGCCCTCCGATCTCAAACCCTAACCCTAACATCAGCATCAGGATCATGTCCAAGGCTCGCGTCTACACTGACGTCAACGTCGTCCGCCCCAAGGAGTACTGGGATTACGAGTCTCTCGTTGTCCAGTGGGGGTAAGGGGGTCTCCGAACCCT